>NC_058196.1:5868134-6171063 GCF_907165205.1 Coccinella septempunctata
ATTCACCGTGAATAATGGTCACTACGAATATCTTCGTATGCCCTACGGATTGAAAAATGGACCCAGTACATTTCAACGCGTAATGGACAATGTACTTAAAGAATATCTTCATAAGTTTTGTTTCGTTTACATGGATGACATTGTCGTATTTTCAAAATCGTTACAAGAACATATTTGCCATTTGAAATCAATTTTTGAAAAAATTAGAGAATTCAACCTCAAAATTGAACTTGACAAATGTGAATTTTTGAGCAAAAATGTCGAATTCTTAGGACACTTAATAACTCCTGACGGAATATCTCCGAATCCCTCTAAACTGAAAGCTGTTGAAAAGTACCCTATTCCAAGCACAGTGAAGGAAATCAAATCATTTTTAGGATTAATAGGTTATTACAGACGATTCATTCAAAATTTTGCTCACATAGTTTCTCCCATGACCAAATGCCTTAAGAAAGGAGCGAAAATTAAAATTGATGATCCCGACTATGTAAATGCTTTTCAATTATGTAAAGAATTATTGACAAATGCTCCGATATTAGCTTATCCAGATTTTGAAAAAACATTTAAATTAACAACAGATGCTTCAAATGTTGCAATTGGAAGTGTATTATCACAAGAGAACCGCCCAGTTGCCTATTATTCAAGAACCCTAAATTCAGCCGAAAAAAATTATTCAACCATAGAAAAAGAACTCCTCTCAATTTTAGATTCAACAAAACATTTTCGACCATACCTCTACGGACAAAATTTCATAATAGAAACTGATCATAATCCCCTTGTTTGGCTTTATAAAATAAAAGAACCTAATTCCAGGCTCATAAGATGGAAATTGAAACTTGATGAATTTGATTTCAACATAATTCATAAAAAAGGAAAAGAAAATAAAGTTGCGGATGCCCTATCGCGAATTGAAATCAATAACAGAGAAAATGAAGACTCTTTATTATCAGAAAATGACCTAAATATAGAAGTTTCCTCAGTTTTACCTAATATTAATGATCTTCCGGTACTTAGTGATGAAGAACTTGAAAATATTTTGAACCCCCCAGACAATCGTCAAAATAACGATGATCCCAATCATCAACATGAAGCAAATAATAATGATTCTAATGCCACCATTCATTCAACTCAAGAAGACAATGGAAAAGTTATTCCAATCACGGAATCTTCTGTGAATATATATCCGAATAGAATTATTCTAAATATTGGCGAACAATACAATTTAAAATTCACAAAAAATTTTCAGAAAAATACTTACAACATAACAATAAGACAAAATTTCATGGAAAATGATTTTTCAACTTTTTTCAAAGAAATTTTTAGACCGAATGAATCTTACGGAATATTTTTCAGAGATAATAAATTACGACTCCCTTTCATCAGATTTTGCAAAGAATCCTTCAATTACTCCGTGAAACTTTATATAAGCAACACCCTTTTATTAGATGTACCTTGTGAAGAGAATCAAGTCGAAATCATTTCAGAATATCATGATAAAAACCATAATGGTATTTCAGAAACATTTAATCAATTATCGAAAAAATACTATTGGCCAAAAATGAGGAATAAAATCACATAAATCATAAATAAATGCGAATTATGCCTTAAATCAAAATACGAGAGAAACCCTTATAAATTGAAATTTTCAGGTCCCCTCCTAGCTAAGCGACCTTTCGAAGTAATCCACATTGATACATTTTCTTTTCAAAATTCGAAGTTTTTAACAATAATTGATTTATTTTCAAAATACGCGCAATCATACCTTTTAAAAGACGGCACTGCTTTAACAATTCTCAATAAATTACGTCATTATTTTTCACATCACAATATTCCACAAAAGATTGTTTGTGACGAAGGACGAGAATTTCAGAACAAGACTTTCATAGAGTATTGTAAATTGAACAAAATCAATCTACATTTTACAACAGTGAACAATCCGAGCTCAAATTCTCCAATTGAACGATTCCATTCAACAATTTTGGAAAAACTCAGGATTCTCAAATTGAAAAACCCAAATGAAAATCCAGCTAATCTCATGATTACAGCAACATTAATTTATAATCAATCGATACATTCAGCGACTGGTTATTCACCTTTTCATTTACTTTATGGTCCATACGACAAATTACCAGAATTTGATTTGAATATGACTATTTATGAGCAGTATAACGAAAAACGAAAACAGGAAATTTTGCCATTTTTTGACCATATTTACGAACGAAATAAAAACAAAGCTCAGAAAACATTAAACAAGCTGAACGAAAAGCGAAATGACCCTCCAAATTTAGAGCAAGCAGAAGTTTACGTCGAACGAAACAGACCGAGAAAAACGGATCCACCCTTCGAAAAAATTATTGTTGAACAGCAACAACAAAACAAAATAAGTGGTCTAACTACAAAATCAAGAGAAACAACAGCGCACATACAAAAAGTCAAAAAACTAAGAAAAAACGTTTGTTCTTTTCAGGATACTGCTGATCCTCCTGATTCAGACCCAAACAAACCAGGCCCTTCAGGTCCACGAAATAAAAAGTAATGGATACTTTGAAGAACCTTTGAGTCATGCCAAAATTCTTGATCATTACCATAATTTTCTTTTCTTCATAAATATTACCAATTTGCAAGACAATTTCGATCAGTTGAACGATAATTTTAATGACCTTCAGAAAGACCAAACATTCGATGAATTACCCCGTCGACTTTTTCACCAATTGAGTTTGAATTTGGATCAAATCGAACAAATCTTACGAAAATTTGTCAATAGAAAAGTTAGAAGAGGTTTGGCTAATTTCATCGGAAAAGGTATTAAATTCATTACAGGTAACCTAGACGATGATGATCTGAAAACTATTAACGAAAATTTAGAAAGCCTTCACAACAGCAAATCTTCCGAAATCGAAAGGATAAATAAATTAACTTCTTTTGCTAATCATTTGTCAAAAAGATATTCAGAAGATTTGGCTCTGCTAAACGAAAATATTATTCATACTAAAGCATTATTCCAGAATATTGAATCTACCGAAGGATTTCGAATCATTATAGAATACCAAATGCTTCAGTCCCAAGCACTCTTGAACACTTTATTAATGCTAGAAAGGACTATAAGTTTTGCAATGAGAGAAATTCCAAATTTAGAAGTCATTAAAGTTGAAGAACTTTATTCCATCGGGACATATCTTGAAAAAATTTATAAGACACAGCAACTATCACCAATTGATCATGTTCATCTTTTCAAAATAATCGAATATGCAAAAATGTCTGTCATTGGAACGGAGGAAACTATCACATTCCTTCTCAAAATCCCAATTCTCAAACGAGTAATTGCTTCATATTCCCGAATCTACCCTGTACCCAATACCCAAGATATTGCTGTGATCCCGCCAAGGACGTATTCCATCAAAATCAACAACGAGGAATATTGGACCAATGAAATATGCAAATCAACATTGGGAAGTTCGATGGTGCTTTGCCTTCAACAGCCTACCAAGGAAGCATGCATTCTGTCAACCCCAGGTCGATGCCAAACAACACTAGTGAACAACGACTTCAACATCATCCACCCGCTGAAGAATCACCAGCTCCTGACCCTCTTCAAAAAGAACAAAACAGTACTAGAAGACTGCCATGGAATTCTATTCAGGAAATCAATCCAGGGAATCAACCTTCTAAGTTCCACCTGCCGAATTATTATTGAAGAATCCATCTACGATGACACAGTTCCGATTTTCGAAATAACTGCCAAAAACATTTCGAAAATTTCATTGAACTCCACCCACAAAATTGAATTTCACCTGAGGCATCTGAAAGAACCAACTTCAATCCTTCAAGAAGCAGAAAAACTTTCAGACCAGCCCATGTACCTACATCCAATAACTCAGGTCATTCACCAGTCTACAAGTGTGATATTGTGCTGTTTCACAATTCTTGGAATCATCTTCGTTATAAAGAACAAAACAAGGATCTCCGAGTTAATCTACAGTCCAAGGAAAATCATACACGTAGAAATGGAAGACATCACCCAAGGCCACCCAGCAGATAACAGAGACGTTATCTCTTAAGGGGGAAAGTATTACGAGATGCTCCTCGTACTGGAACGCTGACGCCAGCTTCGTCTTCGCGGAAAGTGTTAGTGCGAGAAGAAAGTGATGACTCGGATTCTGGAAGAATCCAAGGTTTCCATGTGAAAAGAGACACATTCTAGTTTAGTTCCATTTTAGAATTCATTCTGTTTGTAACTCCTTTCCGCTCTGTCCAATTATAAAGTCATTTAGTTTTTCGAAATTGTGATTTATAATTGAAAGAATAAAATTCTTTTTAAAAACAGAGTTTGCGGATCGAAAATCATAATTATATATATATATATATATATATATATATATATATATATATATATATATATATATATATATATATATATATATATATATATATATATATATATATATATATATATATATATATATATATATATATATATATATATATATATATTTTTTTTTTCATCACCATATAGGGTAGGCAGCTCTGGGGCAGCCGGGCACAATCATCTGCCAAGGCTACCTCAAAGGGACGTTAGGAACTTCCTCACTATCCTTGTATTTGCGAGGATGACTTCTTTTTGCGCCAGGCTTATCAGCTTTCTGTCCAAGCCCATTCGTAGTGTGTTCTCCACAAGGTGCCTCTCAACCAGTCCGTTCGTTGATATGACTAGTGGAAGTATAGATGTTGACTTCAGGCCATATATTGTCTTCATCTCGAACGCCAGATCATGATACTTGGTCAGCTTCTCAACGAATGCTCTAGGCACATTATCGTCGGCGGGGATAGCAACGTCCAGGATTTCTACTGTTTTGTTTTTCTTATCGAACAGCAGAATATCGGGCCTATTATGTTTTATTGCCCGGTCCGTTGTGATGAAAGTATCCCAATACAGCTTATAATTCTCATTCTCCAGGATGTTACATGGTCGATATTCAAATGGCTTCATGATTTTCCTTATTAGCCCACATTTCATGGCAATTTCCTGGTGATAGACTCTAGCCATCGCGTCGTGCCGCTGTGTATAATCCACCGGTGCCAAAACAGAGCAGGATGATGTGACGTGCTGTATGGACTCAGTCATCTGGGAGCATTTGCGGCATTTATCTGTTGGTATATTCCTTCCCGTAATGTTCTTGATATATGATCTCGTCGAAACCACTTGGTCCTGGATGGCGACTAACCTGCCCTCTGTTTCAGGAAACAGATATCCAGCTTTCAGGTAAGTAAGTGATTCCGACTTATCAACGTGACTATTTTTCAGACTCCCAGGGTATCTTCCGTGGAGCACCTTGCCGTGCCACTCCTGTATGAGCCCCTCGTTCGTGAGTCGCACCGGTTCCAGTTGGCCTGCCAAGTTTAACGGACTCAAGTTCTCATCTGCCTGACATAGAGCACTGTAGAAAGGTGAGTTTTTTGATAGAAAATACTCTCTCATACTGCGCACTGTTTTGTCATGTACCATTTCCAGGTTCTGCAGCCCCCGCCCGCCGTCCCGTCTTGGGATGTAAAGCCTATTCACGGACGCATGTGGATGGTGAATGCCATGTCTGGTGAGTAGTGCTCTTACTTTTTGGTCGATATCTCTCAACTCTGCATTTGACCATCTCACCACCCCGAAGGAGTAGGCTATGCATGGTACCGCCCATGTATTTACAGCTTCAAACATTGATTTGGAGTTGAGCTTACTCTGAAGCACCCTCCTTAGCCTGCTGAGAAACTTATCTCTAAAGATCTTCTTCATGTCAGCTGTCTTTATGTCTAGGGCCTGTTGTACGCCCAGGTATTTATACGTCTCCTGCGCTCCCAATTCAGGTATCTCCAGGCTCTCCATCACCGAAAAGACCTCTCCCTCCTGCACTCGACCTCTTTTTACATGTACAACAGCACACTTCTCCACACCCAACTCCATTCCTATTGCCTCAGAGAACGCTGCCACTATTCGAATTTGCTTCCTGAGTTGTTCCTCATTCGCAGCATAGAGCTTAAGATCGTCTATGTACACCTGGTGGTTAATTCTCATGTTCTGCGCCCTTTGTAACTTATATCCGTAGATCTGCTTCTTCAGTAGTCTACTCAGGGGGTTCAGAGCCAGACAAAACCAAAGAGGGCTCAGCGTGTCCCCCTGGAAAATTCCTCTCCGGATTTTGATTTCGGCGGTTTTATAGTATTTGTTTTTTGTGTTTATCACCAGTTGTGTGCGCCATGTCTTCATTAGATGTTCTAGAAGAGTGATGATCGGCTTTGATATACCATACAATTGTAGTGCTTTGATCAGCCAAGTGTGTGGAACCGAGAAATATAATATATATATATATATATATATATATATATATATATATATATATATATATATATATATGTATATATATATATATATATATATATATATATATATATATATATATATATATATATATAAGTTTCAACGTTAATAGTCTATGATTTATATTCAGTTTTTTAGTAAAGGTTGTATGATTTTTCGTATAAAATACTACTATTATATTTTGTTATATACGTTTTCAGATATTTTTCTTTTTATATTACCCTATATAAATACAAATTTTACTTCTATATCTCCATTATATGTCTGATATTAGGAGTATAAGAATGTATGTGCGCTTATTTGTCGAAAATTGAAGCTTTATTGTGGAAAATTGGTCACGTCATTTAGGGAAGTTGGGGGCAGTAGGTAAGTGAGCGCCAAATTTATTAAATAAAAGATTTTGAAAATTATCGGAAATATGGTTTATTAATCGAACCACACAAAAAATAAATCAGTTCAGAGGTAAAAATTACAAAATGCCCGAATCAGAGCAGTGTTCGGATTAACGCCTGTCCTCAGTATATTTACTAGGAATTTGTGAAAAAAACCTCGATTCATATAGAAAATTATCTGAATGATTCAGAAAATAGTTCTGTGCTCACTTAAATCAATAGTTCTATTATTCTTCGATATCAAGATTGGCCACCTAATTCGTATATGTGTAAGCCGCTATAGGTAATAATAAAATGACGCAATGACGAGGAATCTATTGCAGGGAATGACTCGCATAACTCTCCATAGATGGCTACGCGGTATCAAAACAGATAATTTCGTGTAACTCGAAAACTACAAAGGTGCTGTCAAAGATTTATAGGACACAAATTGACACTTATGAGGCACTATATATTTGACATAGTTTCAGAATTAGTGCTTCCAACTTTTCACTAACTTCACACTTGCTCAAAAATCATCAGGCAATTACTGTAAAACTAAAAATGATATCGCACCCGTTTAAACGGCACTAATATGCACTAATTAGGCACTAATTATTGCAACAAAAAATTTCACGAAATTCCAATATGTTGGAGCTGAGCGTGAAGTCAGCACAACAGGAAATAATCTGTGATATTATGAAAACCCTTCAATTTTTTTCATTGGTTCCAAAAGCACTAATAGGCACTAATTGAGCACTAAATATTCGTATACTAATTTCATGGTAATTTGAAAATGTTGGTGCTAAGCGTGAAGTCAGCACCAAGGACTTGAATTATCAATTTCTCAAAAACTACAATGGTGCTGTCAAAGATTTATATGGCACTAATAGGCACTAATTAGGCACTAAATATTTGACATAGTTTCAGAATTAGTGCTTTCAACTTTTCGCCAACTTCACGGACCCAATATAGATCACGCGCTAAACCAGGAAGCGCGTAGACATGCCTAAAACCTCTTATTTCTCAAAGAGGAAGTGAGATGAAGAATCGTGAGATTGAGCATGATTATTATTGAAAACAGAGACTCAGTGCTCTACGGTATGATATTCGATTAATACGTGTAATTTCCAGAATGTATCCTCACCTGCCTCATAGGAAAAGCTGCCACTGGTGTGACAAAAATTTAGAGTAGCATATGTAAGAGATAGGTTTATGAAGGATCAAGAGCGAATGCCAATGTTTTCGATGAAAATATCCCAGTAATTTCAACCTCCCAATAATACCTAAGCTAAGAGGTACTAGTGAATATTTTCGAATGAAATTTTGTGTTTAACATCTCAATAATTCAGTAAAAGTTCATCTGACACTAGAATTAACATATTCGTTGCAAGACTTCTTCAACTCACTGAGGTCAGAGTTGAACTATATGGCAGTAGATGAATTGGGGAATACTGCGATTAAACAAAGGTAACGTGTGGATCAAACGCAGGTTCTGGTAATTATCTGGTAGAATTTATGGGCACCGCTCACCGAGCTTTTCCTCTGCCTCGAATCATATCTCTTTCGCTCGAATGCGACTCGAGTAATTTGTCAAATCCAAGATTCATTCATAATAAAGAGTCAGTCGTATAAGGAGGGAGACCGCCATTCCAATCGGTGACTTTAATTTATGTCGCTAAATTCTCCGTGGTTTTCCACAAGAAAGGGGGTGTTAATAATTCACAGGATAAGACCGAATTTCTGTAGAGGGACGAAGTTTGCTGATGAAGAAATTTTAAGAGAAATCTGCCACAAAATGGATGTACACTGAGTACAGATAATAGATCGCAAAATTTCCAAAATGAGTTCATATCTTTATGTAGATACTCATGCACTACATCATCAATAGCTCAACATTCTTCTTTCATCCTGTGCTGGAATTTGAAGTGATTGATGCAATAAAGTCTCTCAAAAATAATAAAAGCAGTGGAGTGGATTTTATTTCCGCCAGAATTTTAAAACTGATCGGGAAACTCATTGCTCCACATTTTGCCCATATTATCAATTTCTCAATAAGTAGTGGCATATTTCCCAGTCATCTCAAGAAGGCTATTGTCATACCCATATTCAAGAAGAATGACTTGAACGAAATCGCCAACTATAGACCAATTTCCATCCTCAGTGTCTTTGCCAAGGTCTTCGAGAGGATTGTGCTGGACAGAATGATGAATTTCCTCGATAAGCATCATGTACTTGACACCGCACAACATGGTTTTCGGAAAGGCCGCTCAACTGAATCCGGAGCTCTCTGCTTTGTTGAGTGCGTTTATGAATGCCTTGATAGTGGATTGTTTGTCGCGGGATTGTTTTTTGACCTGTCACGGGCATTCGACAGTCTCTCCTTCCAATGTTTAATCGAAAAATGCTACAGTATGGGTTTTAGAGGAGTGTTTTTGAAATGGATTTCCAGCTATCTTGAGGGCAGAACTATGATCGTCAGAGTTGACAACTCATTTTCGGATGAACATGAAGTGAATTTGGGTGTCCCTCAGGGTTCAGTCCTGGGGCCGCTCCTATTCTTACTTTTCATAAACGATCTACCATGCAACTTAAAAAAGATGATGATCGCTGCAATATCCCGCCACGATCTTCTTCGTCTTTTGAACATGATCAGAATACTACTGTTCGCCGATGAAACCTCAGCATTAGTTACTGCGCGGAGCTTTGACAAGTTACAGAGGTTATGTCACCTTTTAGTCCAGTGCTTTGTTGATTGGTGTCGATCTAATTCAATAATGATTAATATTGCCAAAACTGAATGCGTTCATTTTGCTCTAAGATCCAGCGAACACAGATTGGTTGTACGCCATTTGGACGAGGTTATTTCATCTGCGGACCATACCAAGTTCCTGGGTGTCCACATCGATTCCAACTTGAAGTGGAGCACTCATATCGATTCTATCTGTAAAAAACTCAATGACTCTTACTTTGCTTTAAGTAGAGTACGGAATTCACTTCCTTTGCGGTCCGTCCTCAACATATACTACAGTTTGTTGTACAGTCACCTATCACACAACATCCTACTGTGGGGTAATTCATTGGACGTTGGCAGAGTTTTTGTTATACAGAAGAGGATCTTGCGTATGATATTTAATGTTGAGCCTAGGTCCTCCTGTAGACCGGTTTTCATCGAAAATGGCCTCCTCACCCCGGCCTCGATTTTCATTCTCAAATGTTTGATCTATACCAAAGAAAACGAAAATAAGTTCACCAAACTTTATAGCTTTCATAGCTACAGTACAAGAAACGAAGGATTGTTGTGTGTACCAAAGCATAATTCCTCTGGATTCGAATGTTCACCAATGTATCACTGTATCAAACTTTTTAATCACTCAACTAAATCATTGCGAAGTCTTAAGTTGAATGAATTCAAAAACGCAGTTAAAGTTATTTTAGTTAGTAGATGTTATTATTCTGTTGCTGAATATTTTTCTGATTCTTGTGAGTAGTTTTCTATTTCGATTTTGTTTTTTCTCTGACTTGTCCTATACATGTATTTGTCTGACAGGACTAATAAAGTATTATTATTATTATTATATTACGAAATGGAACATAGTACCACAATTTGCTGAAATTTGATATTCATAGGGTGTGAGGTTTCCTAAATGTATTTTGTATTGAACAAAATGTGTTCAGCAGTTTCATCTGTGTTCCAACGGCGCCAGTAGGTAACTAACAACCATAAATAAGTTGTCAAAATTAGCATGGCCAGCAGAAGGTACGTAGGCTATGGTATCCGAACGAACGAGAAAGCTACTGCAAAAGTCGATTCCCTATCGAATCCCTAATAAAGTGACAGCCAATTTTGACATTTCAACGATATGCAAAAATAAATTTTTTCGAGAATGAGATAAGTGCTATTACTGAATTTGTGAAAGATTGAACTAATTACTGTGTTTGGAATAGGTATATTCGTGCTTCACACTGATAACTTCTGAAGACCAATTTCAGGCAAATGAAAAATTGACGTATTTCCAGAATCGAAATCGCTCAAATACTATAAAAATAACAGAGCTTGTTCTCAGGAATGAATATATTAGGAATAAAAGAAATTATGTTGAAATTGTGTGAGAAATTTTGCCCAATGAACGTTCATGAAAAAATGCGGTCATGTTGGAATTTGATGATTTTTCATATCACGAGGAGGATGTTCGGTAGCAAGATATATGGAATAATTTGTATGACTATCCACGCATAAGGATATTCCATATGCATATATGTGTTTATGTCTTTTTGAGTGTTGATAAAAATAGGTTGTTTGGAACTTTTTTATTTTCATGAATAGTTCTTCTTAACGAAAGTAAGATATAAATAGAATATTGAATATCAGAAAGTTTTATTGATATGCATGCAGATTACTGAAAGGTGGATATTTCAATTTACATTAACACTTCACATGAAATCTGTTCAAATCTTTGGCGCCCCTCTGTATATACCATATCCAGTCATGTTTCAATACTCAACCTTGGGATTAAATTCTGTTGGAAAATGTTCTGAATATTTTTTATAAGTTCCTTTTTCGTTTTATTTATAACAAAAGAAGCTATCCCCTCTGAACTAATAGTCCGGGAGGTGGTGTCACTTTTTTATCAGTGATTTATCTCCAACTCGAATGTGATTAATTAGAGAGTTGCACTATTACTGTACTCGAAATCGAAAGTCAGTCAGCGCGACCGTGCTGGGCGTGAGAGGCGGTGAAACTCACCGGAAAAATCTCAAAAAAAAGTGATTGATTTCCACGTGAAACTCTGTAATAATGTGAATTATTCATTATTATGAGTGAAAATGGGCCTCAGTCACTTTCCCGATGGTGGAAGCATCGTCAGTCAGGCGGTTGAAGTGGTCGGAAAAATCTGATAATTGTGAAAAGTGACCGATCTTCACTTGAAATTTTGAAAAATTATTATTTTAATCAAATTGAACGTAAAAATGGACGTCAGTCACGTTTATAGTGGTGGATTCTGCGTCAGTCAGGCTTCCGAAGTCAAGGGCAGTGACCAGCTTCCTTTGGCGCGCTGCACCTTATGCAGTTCGACTGACCCATATTCCACCGGCATCGTGCTGGCTGACGATTATTTATCGAGTGTACATAACAATTACTTGTTTATAAAGGGGGTTTCATCATAAACTGGACAAACATATATAGTGGGTAAATGACACCGGGAGAATCATTTTTGCCTTATGACACATACCCCGTTTCCCGACGCATAAGCGAGAAATAAGGTGTTCAACGTCGTATTTGAGCAACATTCTATTGATTGTGCTCAGTTATGTATAAACCTCAAAGTAGCGGTTTCTGGTCACATCGCAGTATTTTTGAGTGCTCAATTCAGAAGAGATGAAGAACTCCGAAAAAAAAATTTCAAAGTGGCGGAAAACCTTCGATATTCGTGATTTTTTTTCTGGTTTCCAAATTGAATTTCATTTTCGGAATGAACACAATTTTCGAACAATTTCCTTATAGTTTCCTACAATCAGGAAACATTTCAACCATTTCGAGTTTTCATTTCTCAGAAACGCGTCATAAGGCTTATATTCAAACTTCGGCCACGTGATTTATGTCGTCCGATTTTCAGTTAGTTTCGTATTCTTCCCTTCCCTTGTAAATTCATCCTTAATTATCTTGTTTATATCCACAATGAACATCGGAAAATACAGGAAATGCTCTGATTTTCATGAGTATGAAACATGACACACTGATACCATAGCCTTCCCCAGGCATCATACAGTTAAATATGAGTCCTCCCGAGTTATATAGGTATCAAATTATATGTTGAATCCTTAGCTTGCACTTGGTAAAGACATTGATAGGTGTGAAATGATGTATTCCAAGTATTTAGTCAATTTTTTAATATAAGGTAGAGCGCTTTCGGCTTATGGCAGCCATCTTCAGTACAGTACCTCTACAAAAATTAACAAGTCGATAAAATATCATGATGTGTTGATAGAACTTTGTACTCACTTGTCAAATCAAACTAAAAAGGAAATGGACAGTCATTCGACCAAATCGACAAATAACAAATGCCACGGAAAATTTCACTCTCAAACAACAATAAAATATCAATAATATCATTAATATAAAAGTACTAAGGTGGTAATAAGTACGTGACTGAAACTGATCAAAAATATCAGGTTAGATCATAGAACACAACAAACAGAATAATAAATCATGACATAGAGAACAATCAATAAAAGAATAACATAAACATCAAAAGCAGATACAACCAAATGCATCCTTATACATCTGTTCATCGAATAAAAACAAGGTTAAAGATCAGCTCACAAGGAAACTTGCTCATAACAAACAAACAAATAAATACGTAAATAACCAAATTAAATTACAAATAAAATGTGAGCAACCATTCTTGTCTCATAGTCTCTTAAACAAAGGTGTTATTGATAGGTGTGAAATGATGTATTTCATGTTCCGTAACCATGGAATTCTTAATTTAAAATTTGGCTCTAGAGACCTTTCACAGTTGTTTTGTTTCTTTTCGAGTTTTCTTTTTGTTGTTTTCACTTTTCTGCTGGCCAACGTCTTGCGCCGGAGAGAAGCGTGCACGTATATGCGCGGTGCTCGCCTGTGACGTTTTTTTTGAAGACGAAATTGAACGGTCGAACAGATGTACTAAAAATTTTAATCGCTGTGTTCCGCATGATACGCAATTTTCCGAAAGTGGATAAAATACGTGATAAAATCACAAATATTTCGCTGTGAACGCTAAATAACTATAGTTTTGATATATTGAAACGCGCAGAAGGTGTTTGTGCGGTTTTGGTTTGTGTGTTCTTCAAGAGTAAGCTGCGGATGCAGATAAGAAGGGCCCTTCCAGACTCCATCATCTCAATCCATAAGGTAAGGTGCAATGCGTTGGTGGCTTGCTTTAAATTCGGGTTATTGATTCACATTTTTTCCCTTTATTTTTCACTCTGTGAAAGGTGTCGCTGACATTTCCTCGTTGTTTGTAGGACGATTGGCCCGAGTCCATATTTTCTCTCCGGTCATATAATTAATTAAATTTTGAGTTATTGAACACATTTAACATTCCAAGTATTTAGTCAATTTTTTAATATTAGCTAGAGCGCTTTCGGTTTATGACAGCCATCTTCAGTACCTCTACAAAAATTAACAAGTCGATAAAATATCATGATGTGTTGATAGAACTTTGTACTCACTTGTCAAATCAAAATAAAAAGGAAATGGACAGTCATTCACCTTTGTTTAAGAGACTATGAGACGTGAATGGTTGCTCACATTTTATTTGTAATTTAATTTGGTTATTTACGTATTTATTTGTTTGTTTGTTATAAGCAAGTTTCCTTGTGAGCTGATCTTTAACTGTTGGGGCCGTTTGAAAAATCCAAATATGTGAAGGGCGCAAAATTAATGGTTTTCAAAACCAATGAAAAATGAAGAAAATTCAAACAAACTGACGATTTAAATTAATTCTAAAATTTATAGAAAACTTTAAAATAGATGGATTCAAAAGTGGATTGTATAATCAAATTTAAACTAATTATTCTCCCAACACAACACGAAAGGACAAGTGCACAGTCAATTTCGAAAAGAGATCTTACCTTCTCAAGAATGAACTAGTTGTCTAGGATCTCAACGGAATTACCACTCCTCGAACAGATTGATTGAGCTCAACAACCGAACGGGATGGCTGATCCTGAATTCCTGAAGTTGCAGGGCTGAAGAAAGACTTGAGCACTTATCCTTGTGACCTTTCACTGATCACGCCACTGTTCTCACTTACGAAGTGAAAATTCACTATTCTAATATTTGTTCGAATGAATAACTTTGAACAAAATATTTTGTGATCGAATTTTATGGAAGCTGAATTTTATTTGAAATTATCGGAAGCGAAATTATAAACAATTAAAAATGGCTGCAGATGTTTCGTATCTCGACTTAATCTCTTCGATTGACAAAGGATGAATGAATGATAAAATGCATATGCGTCGTCGCAAGGAATCTTACAGCTGGTAACATATTGTATTTAAATTATGAGTTTCACCGGGTGAAATCAAGAAATGGAAATTTACGAATTTTCCATTCAAGAAAATGGAAACAGAAAAAAAAGAATTTGACGAACTGACGTTCACCTGGCTTGAACAAAATCCGCCCACCTAAAATTAATATAATTTTACTCAGCTTATACAGAAGAGACAATGGAAATATTGAAATTTAAAACTTAGATATTTAGCGGAACTAATTTCGACACAGCTCTGGTAAAAGTGCCGGTCGTTGTTTTAACGGACGCAACTCGAGAAATACCGTCGGGTCCAGGAAATAATTCAATTATTCGGCCAAGGGGCCATGATGCAGGATTTGAATCGACTCCCTTGATAATAACTACATCGCCAACAACTGGACAGTCCTTTTCCACCTGCCATTTGTTGCGTTGCATTATAGTATGCAAGTATTCTTGGGACCATTTTTTCCAAAACAGACGACAAAGTTTCTGTTGATGCTCCCATCTATTTAAGGGTGTTTGATTATCTTCATGCGAATATTCAGGGGGAGACAATAAAGGGGCACCAATCAAAAAATGACCTGGAGTTAAAAAGTCGCCTGATTCCGAAGGATCAGCTGACAGAGGACATATTGGGCGACTGTTCAATACAGCCTCAATACGAGCAAATAGAGTAGCTAGCTCTTCAAAAGTAAAAGCGACAGAACCGAGTTGTTTAGTAAGTAGGCGTTTCGCGGATTTTACCCCGGCTTCCCATACGCCACCAAAATGAGGCGAGTAAGGGGGAATGAATTTCCATCTAATGGATTTATTGGAGAGATTGTCACATATGTCCGTATTTCTCTGCTTTAAAAATTGTGAAACCTCAGTGTGATATCGCGAAGCTCCAACGAAATTGCGACCATTGTCCGACCAAATCTCTTGAGGAAGCCCTCTTCGGGCAATGAATCGATTCAAAGTTGCGAGGAAAGCCTCAACAGAAAGAGAAGACACAAACTCCAAATGAACAGCCTTGGTTGCCAGGCACACAAACAATGCTAAATAGGCCTTCAACATGGTTGGTTTTCTAGAGTTATTTGACCGGTATAAAAAGGGACCAGCAAAATCAACACCCACTTTACTGAAGAGACGTGAAGCTTTAACTCTCACTGAAGGCAGAGGGGCCATTTGAGGTTGGTAAGTGGTACCTCTAAACCTTGTGCAAGTAAGGCAACTTCTGATACACTCCCTCACGAGACCTCTTAAGGACAATATCCAATAATGTTGGCGAATTAGACTCATGGTGGTATGAGGACCAGAGTGCAAAGAGACTAGGTGAAAATGAACGCAAATTAAACGAGACAGCGCGGATCTTTTGGGCAAAAGAAGTGGATGCTTTGCTTCTTGTGGCAATGAAGAAAAATGCAATCTTCCGCCCACCCTAATTAATCCAACTGTATCAATATAAGGAGTCAATGTTCTCAAAGATCTACTGATAGACCGTTTCTCTTTCAGCCCATGAAAAAGATCTGCGAAATGATGTTGTTGAGTTAAAAATATCATTGAATGAAGGGAGTCTTTTAACTCTTCTGGGTCAATGGGACCAGATAGTCTTAGGTGTGAATTCAATCTCGCACGGCAATTATGAATAAATCTCCGAATGTACACAAAAATTTTCTTAACTTTATTTAAATTTGTAAAACTTTCTATAACGTTCAATAAATCGTTCGCAGGAGTCTGCACGGCGGCAGCTACATTTATATTGGTTTTTAACTCTGATACAATACACCTGGGGGAGTAACGAAAGGGCTCTGGCCAGTCAGAAATTGGTTTTCTCAAAAATTCTGGACCTTGTAACCAAAATTGAAAACTTTCGGTTTCCACGAACTGTTGGGGCGTTAAACCCCGAGAAGGTAGATCGGCAGGATTCCGATCTGATTTTATGTGATGCCAGGAAGCATTGGGAACATACTCTCCTATAGCTACAATGCGATTCGCAATAAAAGTTTTGAGAAGATGAGGTGCTGAATTGATCCAGGAAAGGACTATTTCGGAATCCGAAAACAAATGGACTCCAGAAATTGACGTAGGGGTGTTAATTTTCAGAATATTCGCTACTAACTTGGCTAACAACAACGCAGCAGATAACTCCAATCGGGGAATAGACAAGGTTTTGAGAGGAGCCACCTTAGTTTTAGCAGCCAATATATGGGATGAGATGAAACTACCTTGAATGACGGAAATGTAAACGGTGGCAGCATATGCTTTTTCAGACGCATCGCAGAAACCTACAAATCTTATTTGACAATCTCGAGACGAAACTACATTACGTGGAATGGTTATCTTGGAAATAAGTGCAATGCTATCAACGATTTTACACCATTCGTTTCGAAGAAAAGTGGGAATATGCTCATCCCAACTCAATTTCTCAAGCCACAATTTTTGTATAAGAATTTTCATGCAAATTACTATTGGCGCTAAAAATCCAATGGGATCGAAAATACGTGCGATATAAGACAATATTGATCTTTTTGTTGGCTCTCCGTTGAATGGAATGACACTAAAACTGAACGCGTCGACGTTAGGAATCCAATTCAAACCCAAAATTTTAAGGCCCATTCGATCATCATCAAAATTCAATTTGGATTCAATATGATTTGAAGGTATTCCCTTCAAAACTTCAGAACAATTACTTGACCATTTTTTCAATGAGAAACCGCCCTTGTGCAACAATTTCTGAAGTTCTTGACGCAATTCGACTGCTTGCTGAATGTCAAAAGCTCCGGTTATGATATCGTCTACATAAATTTCGTCGAGAATAACTTTGGATGCATTTGGGAAATTTTGACCCTCATCATGAACCAACTGATTTAAGACTCGAATGGCCAAATATGCAGAAGGTTTTAAGCCGTATGTCACGGTATTGAGTTCGAATTCGGCTACTGGTAAATCAGGAGATGGACGCCAATAGATATGCTGATATTTTCTGTCTGAGGGATTTAAAACTATTTGTCTGTACATCTTTTCGATATCAGCACAAATGGCAATCGGATAAAACCTAAAACTGATTAGGATGTTTTTTATGTCCTTTTGTAGTTTAGGACCGCTGAGAAGCCGATCATTCAATGACCTGCCTGACAAATCAGAATCAGAGGCGTTGAAAACAACTCTGAGTTTTGTTGTTGAACTCGATTCCTTTCGAACTACATGATGAGGTATGACGTATTTATTCGAAACATTAGAAACGGACATATGGTTTAAGGATAAATATTCCGACATAAAATTTTGGTAAGCTTCAAACGAATCTGGACTTTTCAAAAGTCTCTTCTCAAGCGACAAGAATGATCTAAATGACCTATTTGAATTATAATTCAACTCCGAAAATTCTGCGTCATGTTTGAAAGGGAGGGAGACGATATACCGACCGCTTTTTTCGCGAGAATGAGTTTCTTGAAAATGTTTTTCTACATATTCGTCGATGGGATTCAACACTTTGGCCTCGGAAACTTCTTCCAATGACCAAAATGCCCGAAGTGTATCACCGAGAACGGAGTCAGCGAGCAAGATTGAAGTTGGTGCGGAATCTAGTTTACTTTCTTGCACGGGACCGATTATAGTCCAACCAAAAAATGTATTGACTGCGGTCGGGAAACCAACAGATGATAAACGACCATCCCTATCGAACACCATTGAATATGTGTCAGCTCCCAACAACATATCTACAGGGCGCGACAAATAGAAATTCCTATCAGCCAAATCCAAATGTTCGAAATGTTCAATGATTTCTGGAGACAAAGACACAGAAGGTAAACTATTGGTTATTTGAGGTAATACGACGGCTTGCAACTCTAAAATATTCGCACTTGATGTTGGGTACAATTTGCATGTTACCGTGCCTAAAGACCTAGCTTTTGATTTGCCAATACCTGAAACGTGAACGTCTGTGGGATTAATTTTTAAACCTAACCTATGGACCAAACGTTCAGTGACCGCTGAAACTTGGGAACCGGGATCAAGAACAGCTCTGATGGAACTTATAGAGCCATCCGCAGCCTGAATTCTAGCTTGAACAGTACCAAGCAATACCTGATTAAGGGAGGCTACTTCTTTATTCAAATGACAAGAGTTGACTAAATTTTCACCTACGTTTTGGGCATCGCGATTAAAACCTTCCCGAGTGACTGAAGAATCGAACGAACTACAATTAGGGTGTAAGCTGGTGTGGTGGCGATTCGAACTGCAGAATTTACAAGAGTTCTTTGAAGAGCAATCTTTAATATTATGGAGGCCTAAACAATTGAAACAGCGTTTTGAACTCTTCAGGAAGTTAAGTTTGGATTCTCGTGACATAGCTTTGTACTGTTGGCAGGCGAAAAGTGGATGCGAATCACTGCATTTAGGACAATGAAATTTTCGAGTGTTTGGAATTCTAGAAGATTGATCGGGAATTTGACGTTGAGAAGTGGAAGCAGAATTAGTAATGAACATATTACGTGGTTTTGTTATGACTGGATTGACATGACGAGAAGTAGATGGTTTGGGCATGGTTTTAGAGGAATTTTGCTCACAGAATTCATGTGCTTGGAGTTGCTGTGTAACGAAATCCATTAAACTTTTGTACTCGGGAATTTCAGAAGTACCAAGTTGATTTTCAAATGCTCTTCTGGTATGAGGATCAATGTTCCGCAACGCCAAAGAAAATAACAGAAAATCTGCTAAGTCCTTTATCCGTAATGCTTTGATGGCATTGACAGCAGTTTGATGGCAATTCAAAAACTCTTTAAGATTTGCAACCGAGCTGTTATGGAAGGATTTAAAATTCAAAATTTCATTCAGGTACATGGTTGCTAGGAGTCTAGGATTTTGAAATCGATTTTTCAAAGCGTCATAGGCTAACTTATAATTGTCATTTGATAGTTGTAAACCTGATATTACGGCGAGAGCATCATTTCTCAAATACGATTTCAAGAGCTGAAATTTCTGAATAGGTGCTAAACTATGATTCTCATGGATCAACGAGTTAAACAATTGAAAGAACTCTGGCCATTCCGAACTGTCTCCAGAGAATGTACGAATATTAATCTTTGGAAGCAATAGGGGTGAATCCGGATTTGACTGGGAATTTTGCGAATTAGCAACTGGGGTTGCCGGTAATTCTTGGCGTTTTAAAGACAAAAATAAAGCTCTGATTTGGGTAATTATATCATTGAATGCTAATTCTGCATTACTTGTATTGACTTGATCTTCCGGTGAAAGCGAAAAATTTAATTCCATTATCTCCTCTTGTAGAATCTGAAATCTCGATTCATAGGCTAGAATCTTCTCCTGATACGCTTCCAGTTCATATAATTTTGAAACATCGAAATTTTTCACTCGATTCCAAATATCGGTCACATATGAGAAAATATTAGCTCGTTTGTCAACTAATTTATTCAAGGCGACATTGCCAGTATCAGTTTTCGGTGGCATCTTAGTGAAGAATGAAAACAAAACAAAAAACTGGAAGCGAACGCAGAAAAAGACTATCAATTAAATTTATGAACTGAACTGATACAGATGTTGAAGTACTACGCGGTCTTACCAGCTGTAAGCGATGTTGCCAGACGTTGATAAATATCTGATAGAATTCAAAATCTTTCAAAATGGGTGCCAAATTCAAAAAATACTGAAATTTGGAATATTTTATTTTAATCAAGGGGTGCGATATCCGGCTCGAAGGACCAAAATTTGTGTTGGGGCCGTTTGAAAAATCCAAATATGTGAAGGGCGCAAAATTAATGGTTTTCAAAACCAATGAAAAATGAAGAAAATTCAAACAAACTGACGATTTAAATTAATTCTAAAATTTATAGAAAACTTTAAAATAGATGGATTCAAAAGTGGACTGTATAATCAAATTTAAACTAATTATTCTCCCAACACAACACGAAAGGACAAGTGCACAGTCAATTTCGAAAAGAGATCTTACCTTCTCAAGAATGAACTAGTTGTCTAGGATCTCAACGGAATTACCACTCCTCGAACAGATTGATTGAGCTCAACAACCGAACGGGATGGCTGATCCTGAATTCCTGAAGTTGCAGGGCTGAAGAAAGACTTGAGCACTTATCCTTGTGACCTTTCACTGATCACGCCACTGTTCTCACTTACGAAGTGAAAATTCACTATTCTAATATTTGTTCGAATGAATAACTTTGAACAAAATATTTTGTGATCGAATTTTATGGAAGCTGAATTTTATTTGAAATTATCGGAAGCGAAATTATAAACAATTAAAAATGGCTGCAGATGTTTCGTATCTCGACTTAATCTCTTCGATTGACAAAGGATGAATGAATGATAAAATGCATATGCGTCGTCGCAAGGAATCTTACAGCTGGTAACATATTGTATTTAAATTATGAGTTTCACCGGGTGAAATCAAGAAATGGAAATTTACGAATTTTCCATTCAAGAAAATGGAAACAGAAAAAAAAGAATTTGACGAACTGACGTTCACCTGGCTTGAACATTAACCTTGTTTTTATTCGATGAACAGATGTATAAGGATGCATATGGTTGTATCTCGATTTGATGTTTATGTTATTCTTTTATTGATTGTTCTCTATGTCATGATTTATTATTCTGTTTGTTGTGTTCTATGATCTAACCTGATATTTTTGATCAGTTTCAGTCACGTACTTATTACCACCTTAGTACTTTTATATTAATGATATTATTGATATTTTATTGTTGTTTGAGAGTGAAATTTTCCGTGGCATTTGTTATTTGTCGATTTGGTCGAATGACTGTCCATTTCCTTTTTATTTTGATTTGACAAGTGAGTACAAAGTTCTATCAACACATCATGATATTTTATCGACTTGTAAATTTTTGTAGAGGTACTGAAGATGGCTGTCATAAGTCGAAAGCGCTCTACCTAATATTAAAAAATTGACTAAATACTTGGAATACATCATTTCACACCTATCAATATCAAATTATATGACCATTTGCCCAGACACTTGAAATCAATGATTGGAAAATCTTTCAAGAGAGAATTTAAATTCCTTTCAACTAACAGGTGTTACTTTAGTGTGGAGGAGTTCCTTAAGGACTCCATTCGTTGAATTTGTTGAATTCGGCGAATAGGGATTATTTATTCGATGAATACCCCATCTGAGAAAGAAAACATATCGTTTTTACTTATGCTAAGATTAAGATCTATCTGCAGAATAAACTTGGTTTTTCTCCCAATTTATGAGATCTACGCCAATCCGTGATAGTGCGTTGCGGCGTGTGGCGATACCGAAGTTATCCGAGTAGATACTTCTAATCTCCAATTGCACCTCACTTGATATCGGCCGTTTTCAATAAACCTATTTGTCCATTGTTTCAGTAACTGAAGATAAAAAAACATCTAATTTCTTTTCTATTATCTATCTGTAGATATATTTTAAAATGGTTTCCAATCGTCAGTAAGTGAAACGATGGATAGATAGGTTTATTGAAAACGGCTGTAAATCTTCTTGGTGTACGACATATTTCATTTTGAGAATGAGAGTATTATCCTTGATTGAACTACAATAGTATTATGTAGTTAGGGACTAAAGTGGCATTTTGAATCCCGTGACATTGCAGAAGACAGTTTCATAATCAATGTCAGAATACCTTCGAATTAGATGTTCCTTCAGTTTGAGTATGAACAAGTTTCACAATTGGTTTTAAAATAACTGTAATTTCAAAGGCTTTGTATTTCCTTTTTTGAACATCCTGACGGTAACAAGAGTTGACGTGGAGTGTTGTTAACTCATTTGTAAATGTATCAAGAAAGCTATAGAATTGAGATTTCGATGGGTAGCCAGAATTACATTTCTAATGTAATTTCTCGATCTTCAATCGAGAGATGCTGTATCGAATTTTAGTCGTTATAAAGTGAGTAGAATTATTTTATATTCCCAAGTCGACTGAAATTTCTCTTTCTAACTCGATGAACTGATAATTCAGGAAACTTGACAATATTCGAAATTTTACAAGTCCAAGGAATTCACGGAAGTTGACTAACTTCAAGTTAACACGCTATACGAATAACGCCAATGATAAACAATAGGCTTTCGAAAGGACGTGAATATAGCTCAGGAACGGCACAGACATGATCCGACATTTGACTAGGCTTTCGCGATTGGAAATGACGAATGACGTGTCGTCTCGCGTCTGTCGAGGTTTTTTGTTACCGATTCTAGCGGATTTCATCGGATTTTTATTTCGTGGAAACGAAACATTAAGATTGTGTGATGGTCATAAATGATTTTACGACCATATTTCGAATCGCATTTTTTGACATGTTGTCGTACTATTGGTTTTTTTTTTTCAAATAAGTTTTCAAAAATTCTTATCTTTTTTCAAAACGGAGAGTTGCATCTGCCAAAAATTGTAACTACCGAAACGGTGTATTTATCTTCTTCTCTTCTTCTTCCACTTATCATAGGCCTTAGGCCTGTATTTTCCAACTCTCAGTTCTCTTGAGACATTGATGGCCACGAATCCATCCATCTCTTTGAGGGTCTTCCTAAGGGGCGTCGTGTCCGTGTTATACCATCCCTAGCAATTTTTGCTAGTCTTCCCGTAGTCATCTGTCCACGTGATCATTCCAAGCTCTTCTAAGCTTACGTCCCCACCTGACAATGTCTTCTACTTGACATTCGTGCCTTATGTCAGTGTTTCTTTTTCTATCTCTTAGTGTGTAGCCGGAGATGTTTCTTAATATTTTCATTTCAGTTGTTCGAATGATATTTTTTGTTTTTTGTTGTCAGCTCTTGTTTCTATAGCGTATGTTAATACCGGTCTAACACAAGTTTTGTATATCCTAACTTTAGCCTTTTTATTCATAAATGTATTATTCCAGATGATGTCCCGTAGTGCACCTGATATTCGGCTGGCTTTATTCGCTTGTCCATTCACTTCATTTGTTATATTTTGGCTTGAAGTAATTTGTATGCCTAGGTAGTCGAATGACATAACTTGTTCAATGATTTTATTTTCCAGAGAAAGTTTGCATCTCACTGGAAACGACGAGGGTTTTGGTTTTTGTGATGGATATTTGCATGTTGAGATTTTTAGCTTTTACATAGAATGCGTTCAGGAGCCGTTGCAAATCGTCTTCGTTCTCTGCTATAATCAGGGCGTCATCGGCAAAACAGATAATTTTGATTATGCCCGTTGTAAGCGCATATCCTCCTTTTGTACTTTTTACTTGATTTATTATTTCGTCCATTATTTGATTAAAAAGCTGGGGGCTCAAAGAATCTCCTTATCGAATTTCTGTTGGCGTTTTTATTTCCTTTGTTAGGTTTTGATTAACTAATATGTGGGTAGATGTATTGTGATTAAGTTGTCTTATGATATCTATTATTGTTTTCGGCACCTGTTTCTTTCCAAGGATATCCACTACGTCACTTAATCTTACCCTATCGAACGCTTTGGTGAGATCTATAAAGCACATGTATGCGGGCTTTCAGTATTCTATAGCCTTTTCCACTACTTGCCTAACTATGAAAATAGCATCTATAGTCGACCGATTTTTCCTGAACCCTTGTTGTTCCTCTGAAATGTTCACCTGCTCGCTTATTATTGCTTCTATGATCTTTGTGAAAAGTTTCATTACTGAGCTAAGTAGGGTTATGCCTCTATAGTTTTCTGGTGATTTCTTGTCCCCTTTTTTGAATATAGGAATGGTTGTGCTCTTTTTTCATTCTTTAGGGACTTTTTTGGATGTTAATATCTTGTTGAAGAGCTTTGTAAGTTCCACGATCAATTTTTGACCTCCGTATTTCAACAGCTTATTCGGTATATTATCTAACCTTGGCGATAATCTGTTCTTAATCTTTTTTGCCATTTTTGTAGTTCGGTTATTACGGGACATTCTTCGTTTTCTCCACTTCCTTCTTCACTGTGTTTCTTATCTTTCTCTTCGGGGTTATCTGTGTACAGTTGTTCAAAAAAGTTTTTCCAGCGAGACTCATCAATTTGTTGTGTCTGTGCATATTCCACGATGTCCAGTTTCCTTCTCTTCAACATTCCCCACACCTTCCCTTGAGCTCCATACAAGTCATGCTCCATGTCGCAGGTAAACTTTTCCCAGTGGTTACGTTTTATGTTTCTGATTTCTGCGTTAACCCAGTTTCTTGATTATCGCAGGTCGCTTTGCTTGAGTCAGTTTCCTTCTTTCAATCATGAATTCCGAAGGAAACTGTTTCTCGTTATAAGTTTCCTTCAATGAAAAATTTGTCGATGCTACAGATGTCTCTGTGAATAGTCGTTGTTGCGGCATATGTTTAAATCTAACATATTTTCAGTTGAAGATTGGTTCTCAGAGAATTTCTCCGATTGTTGGTTATTTCGAGTTTATTTTAATCGATTATTGGATACGCTGAGCGGATGTATATTCTGAGAATTGGTTGCATTATTATTAATTATTCATACTTGTACCTGTCTCTTTGAAGTAGAATAATTTCTTTATTGGATTTGGCAACACAAAATCTTCTTATCAATAAGCCCGCACAACACCACGTAAGTGATGAAAATTTATGACGAAATCGTTCTATCTAGATGAATAACTTTTTCAGAGGGTTTTTCCTTTCTGTGCTGTATTACATCTTCATCGACTTATTGTATTCACCAGCTATAAATCAGTACAGTACCTGTTCCTAATTCGTCGACCTGAGGTCATCGAGGTTTATAGTAGTGAGGAAATTGGTGGTAGCCATCATTTACTATCCTTTTGTGGATCGATTAACATAAGAAAAACTGTCAATATTTTTTATTGTATGCATAACTACCACCGAATTATTATCTTGTCGCATTTGATATCTTATTGTAGATTTGTTTGTGAACTAAACGCTGGCGTGCGCACTTCAGTATACAGGGCCTACCAGAAAAATTATATCGATACTGGATTCATTCAGATTAAATACACCAGATATTTACAACTTTTGTTTCGTGATTTCTTATGCCTAATATCTAATTGTGAGAGTGATAACATTTCTATTTAAATCACGTGGCGACCAATATACAAAAAGAGCTAGCTGGTGCCGACCTCTCCCTAATAAAAAAAAAATAACTAATGATATATTTGAATGTAATGATATTTTTCTTCTGGTATTTGGTTGTTTCTATATCTCAAGTATGCTTCGCGTTTTTCTCTAGCCAGAGCTTTTAGTTCTGGTGTATACCATTGCTTGTTTTTATAATTTTTATTAGCTCCAACCTTTCTCAGACCCAGAGCCTCAAAAGCTGCGTCGGTAATGTTTGTTTTTATCTTTTCCCAGCACCTCTCTGTGTCGTCCTGTTCCGTGATGGTGTTTGATTCTATTTTTGCGATAGTCGGGCTTGGCATAGTGCCTTAGTTGTTGGGTCTCTGATGGACTCTATGTTTATGTTCTCCTTTTTGGTTGAATCTGGTACCTTCTTCTTCTGAATGGTAATCCTCAGCTTACAAATGACCAAAAAGTGGTCGGATCCTATATTAGCTGATGTCAGGCTTTTTGTGTCCAATATTTGGGTTGGATGTATGGCCCTGTTCGATATTATATAGTCTATGGTTGAGTTTTGGCCTCTAGTGTTCTGCCAGGTAATTTTGTGTTGGGGCTTGTGTTTAAAAAAGGTGTTGTTAATTCTCATATTATAACGTGCACACAAATCTATCAACGCTTCCCCGTTCTCGTTGATGTAGTCCTCGTTAAATTTGTATTTTACTCCAGGTAGTACACTATTCCCGATTCTGGTATTTTGATCACCCATAAGTAAATTTATCAATGAAACAATATCTACCGGTCTGGTAGGCTAAATAGTTATTCCACTAAAAAGACTACCAGATTTATTCTGGAACTGAGAAGATAAACTAAAGGAGGCTTCAAATTGAAGAGACTTCCAAATTGACCCTGGTTTTTACAGGGTCTACGAGATGGCCTACTAGACGCTTTTAAAAATTTGAACTCAATTTTTCACTGAAAATTTGCATGTGCAGAATTTCGATTTTTTCTTCTCTTCAGAATGAATATTCAAAAAAGTGTTCATCGTTTCCTTAAGAATCTCACAAGTAAAAACACTGTACCTTGAAGAAGTTTGACAAAGAAAAGATCGTATGAGACTACGGAACTGATCTGTTAAACACGCCCATTTCTCTATTTCCTAGCAATTAAATGGAAGAATTTGGATTCAACTTGATGATGGACATTGAAAATCTGCAAAATATGTTATAAGCAAGCTCCAATGTGGAAAATTAAATATGGAGCTTTCCTCAGTTCAACAGCATTTATTTAATTATTAATTAAAGGGTATCTGAAAAGATTGGACGATGCCATATTCAAAAGATGAGGCGATACTTAACCTTTAACTGTTTTCGGACAACCTCTGTCTGAGAACATTTTAAATTTGACAACGAAATAAGTCAGCTACTCCTGAACCAAAAAATTTTCATTTTGAAATCAATACAAATTAAGAAAGGGTATGTAAGATTCCATTTTGTTTTTGATTTTTTGATCGCCTATTCTAAGAGACTAAAAATATCACATGAAAAAAAAGCCAACAATTATTTCCGTATAGTGGGTACGAATGGAATCACTTCGTTTATTTAACAAACCCCTGAGGGCTTTCCAAATTTAATCTAGCATGAATGGAAATCTGGAAGAAAGGTACGTAGATATACGAATGAACGGCTAACTACTAGTGCCGGATATCAGATAAAAGGGATGTTCCATCGCGACCCAACCGTAATAATTCACAGGGTAGACCCGAAACCTCTCAGCTTCTCCATTCATCTAGCAGTTCCTGTGTCCAGGGAGCCTGTTTCGGAATGTGGTGAATTCTTCCATTTTTCAATAATGGCACGATGTTAGTAGACGTCTTTTCCAGTTATGATCGAGGGGAGCTTAGGGGCGGGGTAAAATATTCCGACATCGGCCAGGATTCCGCATGCTGCTCATATCCATAGTATTGATTTATCACAAGCAATTCCGGGTGCTCGAATGTTAACGAAGAAATTACTTTTTTTATAATTTTCGACAAGGAAATTGGAAAAATGATGAAGTGTGGTAGGGTTTTTCATATTTAATTTATTTATTTATTTAACCGTTCACCGAGATATAATATACAGGATGGTCCAAAGAAAACAACACCTCGATTTTCGGACAAATGAAAATGTGATAAATCACTGAACCTTCAATTTCTGATCCGAGGGGAGACAACTCTGAGGCGATAGTGAAAGAGGCGATGTGGAATTTATGTCCAGAATATTTGTATCCGTCATATTTCGAAGGTATTGAGTAGTTAAGTTGTTATTTTGTGTCCAAAAAAGTATTAATTTTTTGTCGTATAAATTATTTTTTTTTTCAGAAATGTATACGATACAAAAACAGAAACAAGGAAGGAGTACTGTATATACAGCACTCCAGTTTAAGCGCCTATCCGGGCGCATCGAAAGAATTAAATATAAATGGAAACAAGATCGCATGAGACTACCATCCTCCGTTCGGAGGATTCGGTGCGATACTGTACTGACTAGGGAAAATGATTCCGAAACCGGTCTACAGCACTTGAATGTTTCGACTTATCTGGGACCTCCTATGATAGTTCATGCCTCGCATTACTGGAGCCATTTAAATGGAAAGTATACGGACCATATTTTTGATTCACCTTACGATTTCACCTCGTGAATTTTTGAGAACTTTACAATACTGTCAAAGCGATTTTGAATTTGTTATCGAATCCAAATTTTGCAGTCTGTTTAAAAAAGGGTAGAAATGATAAAATATTTTTTTAGAAATAACCATTCTGCGCGAACAACAGCTGCTTTATTTAACGAACGACATTTTGGAAAAAATGTATCTGCTGCTTACGTTGTGAAACTGGTTACCAAATTTGACGCTACTGGTTCAGTCGGAAGCAAAAAGAAAGTGCATAACAGAGACGAAGTGAGGAAACTGGCCGTCTTAGGTTATGTAGTAATGGATACGATTTCTAGTACTATGAAATTGTGTTTCACGAAACACAATCATGAGAATCCTTGAACAACATCAATTCCATCCTTATAAGATACGATTGGTTCAGGAACAGAATCGCCAGTTCCGGTGTTATGAAGTGGTCAGGAAAATAATTAACGGTTATCAAAACTACATGTTCGATATCTGTTTTTCCGACGAGTGTTCATTTTACCTTATCGGCATTGTAAACCGGCATAACTGGAAATGAAACTGCTATTTTCTATCAAATCTGTTATCCATCCTGTTCATTGGAGTTTGATAGATAATGAAAAAGACGAGGTTTTCGTGTCTGCTCCAAATTCTTTATTAAAAATTGCTACATATGTTTCGGCCCTTACAAAATTAGGGCCATCTTCAGGCATATGTTTGAAATTATAACCGAAGTTATCTGTCAAGAAAAGATGAAAGACTTTCATCTTTTCTTGACAGATAACTTCGGTTATAATTTCAAACATATGCCTGAAGATGGCCCTAATTTTGTAAGGGCCGAAACATATGTAGCAATTTTTAATAAAGAATTTGGAGCAGACACGAAAACCTCGTCTTTTTCATTGCTATTTTCTACATTTCCATTTTAAAGCCGGAAAATCGAGGTGTTAAATTTGTTAAGTTTTCGTTGGACCATACTAAATATGCTAATTTAAATTGGGAAAGGGCTGTTGGTGCTGAGCACTATGCCCTCCTGCAATCATTGGAAAATTTATTTCTACAAAAGCAAACAGTTCGTCACGTAGAGTGCTGTAGTTATCAATTATTTCATACGACTAATGATTTCAAGAATTAGTCCACGTTTTGTTCAGTGAAATTGAAAACTGATTTTTAAATACACTAAAGTCCCTACTGTACTAGAAAATTATTGGTGTAAGTATTTTGGCTGATATTGTATGAATATTCATTTCGTATCTTCATGATTCACATACTATGATGATTTATGATTCTGATTTTTAACATACTATGATAAGACTATGGTTTTCTAACTCGAACATTTCTACTGCAATATAGAATGGAGTTCGTCACCCAAAACAGCCGAATCTGTAACATATTCAGCATAATTGAATTCTTCTGTACGATGAAATTCCTATAGAGAGTTGAAATGCGAGTTTGAGTCTTTCCATTTGAACAAATCTTCATGACGAAATCGGGGACATTTTCAGGAATATGGCGTGGAATTATTAATGAAGTGAACCCACAGTCCGTGCACTTAGTTTGAGTTTATGAGCAAATTTGGTTAGATTATGGGCGTTGTTGAGTCAATTTGGTTAGATATATATTTTCCTAGAATAAGTAGTAGTATGCATTAGTTCAGATGGTGAAATGCTTTACAAACATTCTCTTCAACGATTTATTTTTTGCGCAGCCAAAAGTCGAAGCAGGGTTCTTTTTAATTTCCCTAATCACAATTAATTTCAGTAAATATAAAATCGGACCATGGTAAATGAGATAATATCGCTATACAAGCTGTCCCAAAACTAGTGAATCAAACGTCACACCACGATAGAGTAGACCAAATACTATTGAATGACACCAATATTAGTTCAGCGAAAATGTACCGTTTCCAAAATAATCAGAATTTTATGAAAATACCTAAAGTTGATGATTTTCGAACTATTTTTTTCAATCCCAGGGCCAGTTTGTGACAAGGGATAGCGATTTTAAATCGAATTAATCCTAGATTATTGTTTTATCACACCTAATTAAAATTATTCCAAGTAGTTAATCGAAAACCCAAGTAAATGTAAATTGAAACGATTGTTTTTTCTACATTATTTTCATTACTCAGAATAAATCCCCTCTATAGGGGTGATAATATAGGCGAAAAACGCTGTCCTTAATCACAAATTGGCCCTGTGCTTAGAAAAATAGACCGAAAATCGGCAATTTCAGGTTAGACTTATTTGGAAACGGTACATTTTTGCTCAATTAATGTTAGTGTCATTCGATAGTATTTGAATTACTCTACCGTGGTGAGACGTTTGATTCGCTAGTTTTGGGACACCCTGCATACACAACTGTCGAATTGTTCGTACACAATAATAAAAAGAAGGAAAAATGAAGTTTCTTCCACACTTTAATATTGCCCGATCTAAGGTGTAACTGTATCTCAGCAAGAATATGTTACCCCTCCTCACTGCAAGAGGAAAGGAATTCGTTCGTTTCCATTTGAATCGACTTTTAAATTGAGTAGATTTCTGATTCAGCGTTGTTGAGATGTGACAAAAAGTGAGTGCTTCTATTCTGGTGAATTATTGTCTGCATTCAATGATTTTTATTTCATTTATCTCAGTAGTTTTCCTTGTTTAGAAATTTTATTTTCAGAGTTTTCTTGTTCATGGTTTGATGATTTTATTTTTTTTTTCATTCATTTCTTCAATTGTCAGGGTATACATGTTCCCTTTTTGTCCCTATTCTTGTTTTTAGTTTCTTGAATGTTCTTTCGGATCATTTATTGAACAACAGAAAGTTATGTCTGTATGTTTCGCGTCCCCAATATTATGATGAAAGTATTGTAGCGGGTTGCTTGGACAGGTGTAGCAGGTAAGTATATACTAGGAGTTCACCTAACGTTTCGCCAACTTTATTTTGGCTTCATCAGAGTCTGAAAATACGGAAATTATAATTTTGCAGAAATTTAACATGTACAACATTAAAATTTAAGTCATTTAACCATACAATATTGAAATACACGACAGCACAATTACACAATTATATCAAAAACACATCTTCACAGACACAACGGTATTAAAAGGTTTTATTGGGAAACACTTACAGTCTCTTATTTTTCACTTTTGTCAAAATTCTTAATCTCGGAATCATGAATCGAGTACACGGAGTAAGTTTTATATAAATTTAAATTGTTTAAATCAAGAGTAAGGATTTATTTTTCACCACGATGCAGTCAGACTACGTTCTACCTAATGAAATGTCATTATTAGGTCGTTGTTAAAACAGTTGTCTGTTGTCATACGATCAGTACACCGCCGCTTCCACTTCCGTCCGCTGGATGCCGCCCACGTATGTTCTATCAACCCCGCACAATCTTTTTATTTAACCCCTCTTTCTTCTTTATATTTTAGTATATGAAATGTCAACTCAGTAGGACTTTATACATTGTGTTCAACTTCGCTGTGTCTGTTTTGAAGTTGCAGCTGTTTTTGTCTTTGTGAATCTCCAATATTTCCAAGATTTCTCTCTTTTCTAGGACATGTTCCGTTGCCATTACCTTCACGTTCTCGAAATCAAATTCGTGTTGGAATTCCTTAGCGTGCTTTGCGAGTGCTGTGGTTTCTTTATTGTTTTTAATATCATTAGCGTGTTGTTTCGCTGGCATGTAGCAGTATTGGCTTGTGTTACCTGTGTATGTTATAGGGCATTGCTTACAGGATATTTTGTAAACTACATCTGATTTGTGCATGTTATCTGTTTTAGATTTTAGCTTTGTGTATATTTGATTGTAGTTATTCTTCTGGTTATATAAGCCTAGTTTTATTTTATGTCCTTTCAAAGCTGTTTCTATTTTCTTGTTTACTGTGCCCACTGTAGGTAATTTATAATATTTGACATCATCATCTTTGTACTTTATCTGATTGCTGGAGTAGAAGATCTTGTTAATCAGCTGTTCTGGGTAATTATTCATTTTTAGTAATTTCTTGATTTTATTAAAATTATTTTGGTGGAATTTTTTGTCACTGAGTATCATTACCAGCGCAAAATACAGAATCCTCAAACTCAGTGACAAAAAATTCCACCAAAATAATTTTAATAAAATCAAGAAATTACTAAAAATGAATAATTACCCAGAACAGCTGATTAACAAGATCTTCTACTCCAGCAATCAGATGAAGTACAAAGATGATGATGTCAAATATTATTAATTTCCTACAGTGGGCACAGTTGACAAGAAAATACAAACAGCTTTGAAAGGACATAAAATAAAACTAGGCTTATATAACCAGAAGAATAACTACAATCAAATATACACAAAGCTAAAATCTGAAACAGATAACATGCACAAATCAGATGTAGTTTACAAAATATCCTGTAAGAAATGCCCTATAACATACACAGGTAACACAAGCCAATACTGCTACATGCGAGCGAAACAACACGCTAATGATATTAAAAACAATAAAGAAACCACAGCACCCGCAAAGCACGCTAAGGATTTCCAACACGAATTTGATTTCGAGAACGTGAAGGTAATGGCAACGGAACATGTCCTAGAAAAGAGAGAAATTTTGGAAATATTGGAGATTCACAAAGACAAAAACAGCTGCAACTTCAAAACAGACACAGCGAAGTTGAACACAATGTATAAAGTCCTACTGAGTTGACATTTCATATACTAAAATATAAAGAAGAAAAAGGGTTAAATAAAAAGATTGTGCGGGGTTGATAGAACATACGTGTCCGTGAAGTTAGCACCCACTTTTTCGAAAATGAAGAAATTTTTTTTTGCATTCGTTAGTAACTCGTTAGTAACTATTTGTAACACCAAAATTTTCGTTTGTACCTTAAAGATACTGGTAGAAAAACACCGCATTCCGCTGGGTGCTAACTTCACGGGCACCCATTTTTCGATTTTTCGCGAAAAATAAAATACACTTAGGAAGTCCATCGTTAGTAACTATTTGTAACACAAAAATTTTCGTTTGTAACCTAACCTATAATAGGAAAATGACACCCCCGCGGTGCGATAATATGCCAGATGTCGTAAGGTGGTAACGAGGGAGAAGAAGAGAATGGAGACAGCATGTAGAGAAGAGAGGTTGCAGGACGATAGACTCGCCAAAGCCGCATACAAGGAAAAACCGAACAAAACTAGACCCTTAGGAAGACCACCGAAGAGATGAGCTGACTCCTGAACTTCGTCACAGGACATCGAATGAAAAGTTGGAGAAAACAGGACATTGTCCTAGCAAAAGGAAGAAGAAGAAAAAGTAGAGTACTCCAGTGCCAATAATCTCACGTTGAGTATCCCGAAGTGTGTCTCATTGCTTTTTTCTAGTGGATCTAGAATTAATTCAGAGCAGATTATCCTTAAAGTTGGTGATGAGCGAATTCCGTTTGCTAACAGCTGTAGGAATCTAGGAATCATTTTCGACTGCAGACTGAGATTTGTTGAGCATGTTGCGCTGCTCGTAAAGAAGTCGTAACTTGCACTGAGACATCTATATAGGAATCGGCGTATTCTGCATTTTCGTTCGCGTAAATACCTTTGTGAGTCCCTTGTGCTGTCTATATTGAATTATGGCATGATATTGTTCTATCCTTGCTTGGACTCCACAACTAAGTACCGACTTCAGAAAGTTCAAAATGCATTATGTAGATTCATATTCGGTTTGCGGAAGTTTTCCAGGATCTCTAGTAAGATAAAGGAATTCCAGTGGTTAAAACTCGATGGCTTGTACAGATTGCAGCTTGCTGTTTCAATAAAAAATTTTTGACTTCGTCAAACCCTCCATATTTGTGTGATAAGCTCATCTTTCGAGGAGATGTTCATGATGTGTCTGTAAGACATAGGAATAGGCTTATGTTGCCCCGATTTAGGTCAGCCATGTTTCAGCGATCCTTCACGTTTTGTGCTGTCAGTGTATATAATAGCTTTAAGTACCTATTCGATAGTTACTCTGTGAATGGTGTTAGGAAACATTTGAGAAGACACTTGCTACTTTCTCAGAATAGTTAGGTTTATTGTTTTTGTAGTATAGTATAGTTGTAGTTTTAGTAGAAAATTTTTTTTTTCCTCTTGTTTTGTTATATTATATCAGAATTTATTTTTGTCGCATTTGTTTTCGATAAAATTATTGTAAGAGGTTAAGTAGAATAGCTATAGGCTAAACTTCGCCTTATGATTGTATTCATAGAGTACAAAATAAAGGCCCTTTATTATGACTTTAGCCTTGCGGCTTTCACACTCCTCTCCAGAGGAAAATTCACTTATCCCAGATATCTCAGATATCAAAAGGATTAAGCTCTGTTGGAGCCCTCTCCAGGTTGTCGGGCTCGCGGTGGTGGTCGGGTCCGGGTCGCTTCTCGCCACCCCGCTGCAGGCTGGATTCCTGCTCCACCCGCACTTCCTGTCGGCGCAGACGGTGTTCCTCTGCATTCCCCATGTACTTGCGTACAGTTCTCGCCGTTCCGAGCAGTACCGCCTTCTGCATGACTCTATAGATATTTTCGTCCAACTGAAGTTTCCTCAAGTTCTCTAGTAGTTTCTTCGGTATCAGGCCTGTAGATGATATGACAATAGGAATGGTCTTGATATCTTTCAGCTTCCACTGTCTTCTGGTCTGTTCCTCGAGATCTCTGTATTTTGAAATTTTTTCAGTGTGCCTATCTAGAAGATTGTTATTATTCGGAATTGCCACGTCGATGAATAGTGCTCTGTCCTCATCCTTATTGAGCAATATGAGGTCTGGTCTATTGTGGGTTATTTTTCGGTCTGTGAGAACCGTGCGATCCCAGTAGAGCTTGTGCTGTTTGTTTTCCAGCACAGCATCCGGATGGTAATTGTAATAAGGAACCTTTTTCGATGTTAGAAGTTGGTGTTTTCTTGCCTGTTTTATGCCTAGATACTTGTATGTGTCTCCTTCCTTTAATGCTTCAATTTCTGCACCTTCCCTGAGTTTGAACGTACCATCTTCTAGTTTTCCTCTCGTTATGTTTAGCAGTCGACATTTTTCTAGTCCAAACTTCATTTTGATGTCTTCCGAGAATCCTTCCACCATTTTCAGCATCAATTGCATTTGTTTTTTGGTAGATGCGAAGAGTTTCAAGTCGTCCATGTAAAGGAGATGATTCAGTTTCATCATAGTTCTACTGCCGCTCTTGATGGAAAATCCGTAGTCCGTAGAATTCAATCTATGAGACAAGGGATTCAGGGCCATGCAGAACCACAGAGGGCTCAGCGAGTCTCCTTGGAAAATTCCGCGTCTTATTGGAATAGGTCCTGTTGTAATGGAGCAATCTGCTGCTTTCATTTGAAGACTAGTACGCCAGGTTGACATGGCGTTTTTCAGGAACTTAACAATATTGGGATCCACCTTGTAAATCTTCAAGATCGTCAAGAGCCATTCGTGAGGTATAGAATCGAATGCTTTTTTGTAGTCTATGTACGCAGCGTAAAGATTCCTTCGCTTGGAGAACGCTTGATTGCAGATAACTGAATCTATTATTAGTTGTTCTTTGCACCCTCGGCTGTCTTTGGTGCATCCTTTCTGTTGCATGGCGATGATGTTATTCCTTTCGCAATGGTTGTGGATTCGGTTTGAAATGCACGATGTGATTAATTTGTACATCGTTGGAAGACATGTGATTGGTCGGTACTTGGATGGGTCTTCTGTATTCCTTTGGTCTTTAGGTAACAAGTATGTTTTGCCATGTGTAAGGAATACTGGCATTCTGTCAGGATTTTCAATGACATCATTTATTGCGGAGGTCAATTTGTCATGCATGATCCAAAGTTTCTTGATCCAGAAGTTCTGTAATCCATCAGGCCCAGGTGCTTTCCAGTTGTGCAGTCCTCTGATAGCTGATTTTACTTCTTCAATTGTGATCATGTCATGCTGCATCGGCTCATATTTTATAGCTTCAGATTTTTCATCTTCAATCCATCCGGTATTTCCATTGAACTGAGGTTTTGTTGATAATTGTTCGGTCCAGAATTGTTCAATGGCTTCCTTTGGTGGTAACTTTCCATGTTCTCCATCCGACGATGTGAGTGACCGGTAGAAAGATTCTTCCGACTTTTCGAATGAATTATTGTCTCTTTTCCGGCTATAATTGCTTTTATATCTCCTCAGGCGTTCTGCATACAGACTTAATTTTTGCTTCAGAGTGTCGAGGCAATGGTGAGCTGTAGCATTCTCCGTCTCTCGTTCTGTGTGCGTCCTGTTTCTATCCATGATCTCTTTGGCAGCTTTCACAACCTTTCTTCCTCGATTCCCGTTCAAGTACTCCGTCAGTCGTCCAATGTCTCTTCTTAGCCTTTCTGTTTTGTGTTGGAGACGTTTCTGCCATGCTGGCTCATGTAATTTGTGTAATTTTGGACCATCATTGTTCGTTCGGCGAATTTTTGCCCCCATGGTTTTCGCTGTCGTTAGCGCTGCACAGTGAAAAACTAGATGCAGATATTCCAATGAACTTCCGTTTTGTAGGTATTCAGGTAAAACGTCCTTATTCAAAATGTCGATTATAAGTGACAGTTTCTTGGATGTATTGAGTCTTGGAGGTGCTACTCGATGAAGAGGATCTGTTCCTTTCAGTTCGGCAAAGTATCTCCTCATGTCAGAGTCAACTTGTCGGCTGAGCTCTTCCCTATCGTCCTGGTGTTCAGGCTCACTTGCGTTGTAAGATGGACTTTCAGTATCAGTTTTTTCTGCCTGTTGTTGCCCAGGCATGTGAATTTCATCAGAGGTGTTCATTTCTCAGAATTACCCGGTACTGGTCTGCCACTCGTTGTTCAGTGACATTGAGATTTGGGTAGGCGTTGCAGAATTCCTCATGGAGCCTTTTTCTATAGTTGTTCGTGTTCTGCCCTAGTCCCGTGATGGAGTTATATATGCGCACAATAGTTTCATTCATGGACGTTGTCCACTTCATGCGCTTTCTAACTAACCCCGCTTGGGTGAGCACTGGCTTAATATCCTACGCAGCACCTTCAGCGGTTCGAGTCGGCAATTGAATTGGACTCGTTGGTTGCTGTTGTTGCTTTGGAGCTGTAGCTTCTTATTATAAGTAGAGTCAGCGTTGAGAGCGGCTGTTTAGGAGTAAAAAAAATGCGCATATCATGGTGAGGAACGAATATTCTTTGTGCTCTGTTTGAAAAGTTGGCCTCTGAAGAAAGAGAATACATTTTCATCCTCCGTCAGCTTGTACCTGAATGTGTTCAATTTTCCATCAGTCTATACGGTACAATGAATAGAAATTAGCAGGGAAAGAACGTCTATTCGGCCTGGCATGAGCATCTAGATAAAAGCACGGAAAATACAAGAATTGGGGTCGAAGGAGAGGCTTTCATTAATTTTCCTTATATTCTAAGAATAGCTGAATGATGAAGCCAATCGTTATTTTTCTTCCGGTTTCTAATTTACGGACAAACTAAAAGGTGTTTTCCTTTACGTGTACCTATTCAAGTTTCGAATCTTTTCTTGCAGGTTGTATATTTAATGCTGTTTCAAACGTTTTGAATTTTACTTGCCTTCCTTACAGCAGGAATTGAATTCGAACTGAAATTTCAGTGAGATTACAGCAAAAACATCTCAGCGAAAACTTTCTGATATTGAGCATGTTTTTTCGCCTTTTTTGCAGGAGATGACAACGTTTGATGAAATCAAACGAATAGACTTCTCCGAAATTACAGGCAAGTTTGAACTGATCAAAATTCAAAAATTTTTTTTTGTTTTTCTTCCAAATTATTGATAAATCATCACAAAAATTTTGGGACAGAAAAAATAGTGAATATGTTCTCACTTGTAAAGAACAATCAATTAATTCTAAGAAATAGAGTTATTGCATCTTCAGGTGGGTGACGTTTTGCTATCCTATGGGTGTCCCACCGAGAGTGCCCATTAAAAGTTTATGGAGAAATAATATTTGGATCTGTTTCAAATTTTGTATGAACATATCAGTCAATTAGAACTTCATTTCTGGAATATTTTCAAATAGCAATGACTTCCTGGTGTACCTTTAAATTACATATTTATTTCATTTACACTTCCTTATAGTCATCGTGAGTAGTTTTCGAATTATTCACTGTTTTTTGAAAAAAATCACGAATGCACTGTGGATTTCATAAAAGCGCAAGGCACAATCTCAGATCTGTTTTTCGAGCTTCGTTACCGTAAACATATTCTACGTCGTTATGTAGAGAATATAACTTTTTGATATACAGGAAAATCAAATGAAAGTCTCAAAGTTGCAATACAAAAAAAGGGCAAAAATTGATTTTTTCAAATGAAAACACTGTGTTTTTCACTTACCTATTAATTTTCGAGAAAAAAACAAATAAAAAAGTATTTAAGGTTTTTCTATATCCACAATATTCCATTTTCGTGATATTCGGGAATAACTTTCAGCTAGGAGCATGTAAGGTATCATGGATCGCCCATTCATAAGAATCTCTGTGACTATAGTTCAAAATATTTTTCTTGGCATCTATTAATGACAGTTCTTTGAACCATGTCACAGAGAAAAATACATCATATTTAGTAACTAATTGGCTTCCGGTAAACAGTTATTTCCGAATATCTGGGAAGTGGAAAATTTTTTCCTTACAAATTGATATGTGAGTGAAAAAATAGTGTTCCGATTCGAAAAGAAATCGATTTTTGGCTTTTTTTGTATTCTAACTTTGAGACCCTCATTCGATCTTTCTTTATTTTAGAAAGTAATTTTCTCCACATAACAACGTAGAATATCTTTTCCACAACAAAGCTCAAAAAACAGATCTGAGATGTGCGTTGCGCTTTTAGGAAATCCTCAGTCTTCTACAAATCTCCATTTGTGATTTTTTTTCCAGAAACAATGAATAACTCGAAAACAGCTCAAGATGGCTAGATGAAAATGTACATAAAATTCAATTCAAAGATACATCCGAAAATGTCATAATATATAGGGTGATCCATTTGAAATAAGAAATTCGGTGCCATTTATATTTCAGATAGTACACAAAACATTTTTATTCTCGAACTCAGTCGCAAAAACGAAAAAAATTGCAGGAAATGAAGTTTTCAAATTCAACGAAAATTTCTGTTCGAGCGACATACAACAAAGTTCTGGGGGACGTATCGAGATTTAATCGAATTCACACCCTTATAAGATCAAGTGGTCTGCATTCCACGCCCTGGTACATAGGCTGATTTCGGTCTCATGTTCAAAAAACATTTTTAAAAATGAAGTTCTCAAATTATTAGTCCTCAAATTATTAGCGAAAAACAACAGCTATACCCCTAGCATAATAAACAAATTTATTTTCAAAAAACAACAAACAAAATTGTTATTTTTAATTTATCCACCTCAATTTAAAGATGAAATCAAGAAATTTATGGGTCCGTGAAGTTAGCGAAAAGTTGAAAGCACTAATTCTGAAACTATTTTGAATATTTAGTGCTTAATTAGTGCCTATTAGTGCCGTATAAATCTTTGACAGCACCATTGTAGTTTTTGAGAAATTGATAATTCAAGTTCTTGGTGCTGACTTCACCCTCAAAACCAACATTTTCAAATTACCATGAAATTATTATACTAATATTTAGTGCTTAATTGGTGCCTATTAGTGCTTTTGGAACCAATTGAAAAAAATGAACGGTTTTCATAATATCACAGATTATTTCCTGTTGTGCTGACTTCACGCCCAGCACCAACATATTGGAATTTCGTGAAAATTTTTGTTGCCATAATTAGTGCTCAACTAGTGCATATTAGTGCTTTCAAAACCGATGCGATATCATTTTTAGTTTTACAGTAATTGCCTGATGCTTTTCGAACAAGTGTGAAGTTAGCGAAAAGTTTGACACTCATTCTGAAATTATATCAAATATTTAGTGCCTCATTAGTGCAAATTAGTGCCGTATAAATATTTGACAGCACCATTGTAGTTTTTGAGTAACACGAAAATATCTTTTTTGATACCGCGTAGCCATCTATGGAGAGGTATGCGAGTCATTCTCTGCAATAGATTCGTCGTCAGTGCGTCATTTTATTATCACCTAAAGCGGCTCACACATATACGACTTGGGGCGCCAATCTTGATATCGAAGAATAATTGTAATAATTGATTTAAGGGGGCACCAAACTATTTTCTGAATTATTCAGATAATGTTTATATGAAGTGAAGGTTCTTCTTCCCAGATATTGCCTAAACTCTTTTTCCTTTTTTAATAATAATAATATTTTTTGGGTCATCGAGATGAAAATAGAATATAGAGTGTATTATATGCTTAAAAAGAATATCAGAAGAACTGTATTATTTTTCAATATGGAAGTACGAAAATTCTAACAGAAAAATGTGCTATGAAAATAGACATATTATTTATCCCCTATAAAAGGGATAATAGTAAAATATATTGTTATGTATATCTAACCAGACATATGAAAAATATGAAAATGAAAATGTCTTAATACGTAGGTACATAACGAAACATAATAGCAATATTTTGACAAAAAAATTCTCAAACATAAACGATGCAGCAACAAACTCGAAAAAACGCAAAATTTTCAATATGTAATACAACAAAAAAATGATGACGAGAAGGCAGTTTACAAAAATTTCAGCTTCATTCAAATAATGAATGTGTGTAATTACATGCTACATATCAATCATTTAATAGGTATACCTATACAGGGTTGGGATAAAGTTTGGCACCAAATTAATATCTTTGAAACAAAACGGGCGATATTTTTGAAATTTGGCAGCTGAGTGTAATGGACCACAGTGCATCTGATGAGCATATTTTCATTAATGAGATACTTCCGGTTTAACCGGAAATGACAAAACTTTTTTTTATTTAAATGGGACACCCTGTATATTTCTGCAGATTCTGAAAGTGCACTTCGTTTCGGATCTGTCCATATCGTGTTCCATGTAAAAATTATATGTAAAAAGAAGAAATTCAGTCTTTTTGTACATTTGAGAAAAAATCCATTCAAATAAATAAATCGTTGTTATTTGTATCAATAGTGAGAAATAAGACGAAATACTTTGTATTAGATAACTCTTTCTGCTTTTCATGACGTATTTTTTATGAAAATCTTCAAAATTACCGTCCGTTCCGTTTTAAATATATTAATTTGGTGCCAAACTTTATCCCAACCCTGTATATATTCTTCCCATTGACCATTGATCCTAATATTTTCTCTAAAATTAGCTGTCTCGTAAAATATGAGTTTCATTATGAATGATTAAATTAATTTCGATTCCATAAAGATAAATAGCTATTATTATTATTCCAGATAATAAGATGAGGCCGAAGCCTATGAATCTTATACATAAATGACACTTTAGACATAAACAAACTGAAAACTATTCTAACAAAGATAAAGAGTCTAGACGGTTTTCCGGCAAAAAATTCCACCTAGTGAATACCCGGTTGGGCAGGAAAAACTGTCTCGCACGAGTTCGACACACCTCGTGATAGAGTTTGAACTGGTGACCACGAAGATTATTGTCATTGATGCATAACTAATTGTAATATTCTCAATAACATAATATTCTATGATTGGTCTGTGTGCGCATGACCTGACAGGTCCAGTGACTGGAGACCGCCAGCCACACACTACATTGTAAAAGTTACCGTTGGAGTCGATTAATAAAGTCAGTTGAAAAAGCCTTTTGAATACCATACTATGCAACATGGCGCTGTCGGTGAAAAACTGAAAAATATTAATAACAAATTGGTTATAATTGACAATTACGTGAAAGTAGTGAATAAGAACTATTTATGCCAGAGGATCGCAAAGATAAACGTGAAATTAAGACTTCTGTAACCCGGAAGAACAGTGAGATCGGCATGGCGAAGTACATAAAACCAGTGGAGGCTCTGGTATTGAGTGGGACTCTCAATGCAAATTGGAAGAAATTCAGACTAAACTATGAAATATTCTCAACGGCAGCGAATTTGGATGCAAAAGAAGATAAAATTAAGAAGGCGACGTTCTTGAACGCAATTGGATCTGATGCTTTGGAATTATATTTGACCTTCAATCTCCCTGATGAAACTACGTATTTGGAAATAATTCAAGCTTTCGATAAATATTGTTCGCCGAAATAAAATGTTGTATTTGAAAGATATAAATTCTATACCAGAAATCAAGCACATGGCGAGCCCTTCGATAACTATCTCATGGACCTCAAGAAGTTGGTTAAATCATGCGAATTTGGAAATCAAGAGGCGTCGATGGTCAGGGACAGGATCGTTCTAGGCGTATGGGACAAAAATCTACAAGAAAAACTTCTTCAGATTGGGAACATGGAGTTGGACAAAGCTTCAGACCTATGCAGATCGTGGGAAGTGACACAGGAACAAACGAAAAAATTACAAGTTGGAACGAATGTGACTGATGTTCATTTTGTGAAAAAAAAAAGTACAAATCATCAACAAACCATTTTTCGAAAAACCATAATTCAAATGCTTCTAATTCTAGAAACAAATGTTCACGATGTTTATCTCACCATAAAATTAAAGCATGTCCAGCATATAACAAAAAATGTAATAATTGTCACAAATTGAATCATTTTGCTAAAGCATGTAAATTTCGAAAAGTCAGAGCTATTATTGAAAATGATAATGATATAAATTCTGAACCTGATAATAATTGTGATGATTCTAGCTCATTCTATGTGAATACTATTTCTAATATTAGTTTTATATCTAGGAAAAGCTGGACAGAGAGAATTAGAGTTGGTGGTATTCTTGTCGACTTCAAGTTAGATAGTGGTTCAGACAGCAATATTATACCGTTGAATATTTATAAAAAAATGGATGAGTCTTGTAAGAAGTTAAAACCTACCTCAATAATATTAGAAGCTTATGGAGGTCAGAGAATCAAACCTCTAGGAATAATTGATTTAGTCTGCGAACATAAGGGTGAGAGAGGTGTATTTCCGTTCTTGATTTTAAGTGAAAATTATATTCCAATACTTGGTAATGAAACCTGTGTTACAATGAATTTGATTAAGAAAGTAGAAAGTATTGAAAATAATGTTAGTGGTATTAGCCGAGAAGTTTTTCTAGAGAAACATAGTAGTTCGTTCAGAGGTATCGGAAAATACAGAGTTCCATATAAGATGAAATTATAAAGCTGTTATGAATCCTCCACGAAGAATTCCTTTGAAATTAAGAAAACAATTTTCAGAAACTTTGGAAGAATTGGAAAAACTAGATATTATTGAAAAAGTGAATCAGCCTGTTGAATGGTTGAATAATATGGTTATTATTGAAAAGAAACAAGGCAATTTGAGAATTTGTCTGAGTCCCTTGGAATTAAATAAATATTTGATTAGAGAGCCTTTTGTAATGCCTACTTTAGAAGATATTTCGGAAAAATTATGTGGAATGGAGTATTTTTCGGTATTGGATTTCAGTTCGGGATTTTGGAATGTTGAGCTAGATGACTCAAGTAAATTATTGACTTGCTTTGCAACCCCTTCAGGTATCGTTTTTAATTGATTTTGTTTCAGAGATTGGGAGTGAAAGCCCTAAAAGGTTTGTGAAGAAACCCCTTCAGGGCAAATATATTGTTTTAAAAGATTAGCATATGGCCTATCTGTTGCACCCGAAGTTTTTATGCGATACACTTATCAAAATTTTGGAGATTTACCGGGAGTTTTTATATATGTAGACGATCTGTTGGTTATGGGTGAAACACTTGAGGAACATGATGAAAATTTACGGAAGGTATTAGAGCGTGCTAATGAAGTCAATGTAAAATTCAATCCATCAAAATTTCAGTATAGGTTAAAAGAAGTTAAATATTTGGGTCATATTTTTTCAGAAAAAGGAAGAGCAATAGATACGGACAGATTAAAAGCCTTGGAAAAATTGGAAATTCCTAGTAGTAAAAAGGAACTGATGAAGGTTCTTGGTTTTATCAATTACATGAGAAGCTACATTATTAATTTGTCCGAATTGACAGCTCCTCTACGTCAGTTGATTAAAAAGGATGTAATAGTTATGTGGACAGATGAGCACACTAAAACATTTGAAAAAATTAAAAAAAGTATTTTGGAGGCCCCAATCTTACAAACATTTGATGAATCAAAAGAAATCGTCATCGAAAGCGACAGTAGTCAAAACGGATTGGGATGTTGTTTGATACAAGAAAATAAACCAGTAGCATTTGCTTCTAGAAGTCTCTCAGACACAGAAAAACAGTATTCAATGATAGAAAAGGAATTATTAGGCTTGGTTTTCGCTTGCAATAAATTTCATAATTACATTTATTCTAGAGATATCAAAATTAAAACTGATCACAAGCCACTTTTATCTATGATGTCAAATGAAATTCATAAGATACCCTCTGCAAAGTTACAGAGAATGAGATTAAAATTACTAAATTATAATATAAAATTGGAATATGTTCCGGGAAAATATATGTATCTATCTGATTATTTATCTAGACATTTTCTTGAAAACAAGGGTGATGAAGAAAAAACTTTGAGTTAAGTTATTCATACTATTAATGTCAATGATGAGAAAATTAAAGAGTTCCAAAAAGAAACTAGAGAAGATGCAGTATTGAAACATTTAATCGATGCTTGTAAGAATGGTTGGCCTTCACATAAAACAAAAGTCAAGGATGAAATCAAATTTTATTATCAATTTCGAAATGATATCACATTGGATGATGGTATTTTGTATATGAATGATCGTATCATAGTTCCAAGCAATTTAAGAACACAGATGTTAGAACTTCTACATGAATCTCATTTGGGCATACAGAAATCCAAATTCAGGGCTAAACAATTATTGTATTGGCCAAATATGGACTTACATATTGAAAATTATGTTAGTAAATGTGAGATCTGTCAACTCAATCAATCTAGACTTTGTAAAGAACCGATGATCAAAACTGATTTGCCAAATATTCCTTTTAATGAGGTTTCATGTGATATTTTGGAATACAATGCAAAAAATTATTTAGTTTTAGTAGATATTTATTCTAAATGGATTGAATTGATTACTCTGAAAAATAAGTCATCTAAAGAAATTATTAATGCATGGTTGCAGATATTCTCAAGATTTGGCATACCTAAAATAGTAATAAGTGATAATGTACCATTCGGTTCATATGAATGTAGAAAGTTTGCATCTGAGTTCAATTTTGCAATTGTTACTTCGAGCCCTCATTATCCAAGAGGACATGGACTAGCTGAAAAAGCGGTGCATATTTGTAAAAATATTCTTAAGAAGTCTCGGGATCATACTGATATTTATATAGGTCTTCTAGAATATCGAAACGCACCTGTAAAAGATTTGAAATTTTCTCCATCACAACTATCGCAAAGTCGAATTTCTCGAACCAAATTGCCCATTGCTGAAAAATTGTTGAAACCTAAATTGAACGCTCAAGTAGAAAAACAATTTCAAAAGAAAGTTAGTAAATATACAAAATTTTATAATCGTAGCAGTAGAATAAAACCTGATTTAGAAGAAGGAAATCGAATTATCTTTCGTAAAGATACGAGTTGGATAAAAGGTTTCATTGTCAAGATGGGGAGTACGCCTCGCTCATTCATTATTAGGGCAGATAATGGTAAATTCTATAGACGCAACAGTTCACAGATAAAACTGTATAAAGAACCATATCTTGAAGTTGATGAGGATATCACCCCTCAAAATACTGATAGTCATTATGAGGTTATTCACGGACAGGAAAATGTGAAGAATGAATCAATTGTAAATGATAATATGTTCGATTATTCCCATAGATTGAGATGTGGTAAAGAATACAAAAGCACGAATCAATTGAAAATGGTATGTTCAATTGATTCAAATAAACTGAAATGTGTGAAGGAGTGAAAGAGAAAATGAGAAGAGACATTTGAAATTGTAATTTAAGATTAAGATTTAGGTTAAGATTTAAATTAGGTTAGGGCATAGGTAAAAATAAAAAAATAAAAAAAAAAAATTGAATAGATTCTGATATGTATCATTACTAGTAGCTTGTAGCATCATGTATTTTTAAGAGGAAGGAGATGATGCATAACTAATTGTAATATTCTCAATAACATAATATTCTATGTATTCTCAATAACATATTATAATATTCTATGATTGGTCTGTGTGCGCATGACCTGACAGGTCCAGTGACTGGAGACCGCCAGCCACACACTACATTGTAAAAGTTACCGTTGGAGTCGATTAATAAAGTCAGTTGAAAAAGCCTTACGAATCTTTTGAATACCATACTATGCAACAGTCATTTATAGTGAAGATGTTGCCGAGGTTGCCACCAATAAAATTATGAAGTACGCGAAAAGTCATTATCAGGTCTCCACGCATTCTACGGTCGTGAAAACTGCCAAGCCCGAACATTTGAAGTCTCTCCTCATAAGATATGGCCGAACTAGTTGTGGCGCGCTGTATTCATTCCGAACGGTGTTGGTCAGAAAGAAGGTGTGGGAACCATGCAGGGCCAGCGTATTCCAAAATCCAACTATATTCCATATAGTTGCCTACATGTATCCACTGAACATCTAGGAAACGCTCGTCGTACCATGTACAGGATCTTGTTAGCTTTCGATGATATGTTGCTAACGTGAGAAGTCCAGGAGAGATCCTCCGTTATGGTCACACCAAGATCGTTATGCTCTGCAGTCGCTTCAATTATCCTGCCATCAATCAAATACTGATGACGTGGATTGCCCCTACCAAGATGAAGAACTCTGCATTTCTCTACGTTTAGGGGAAGAAGCCACCTTTGACACCACTGAGTCAGCAGTAGCAGGTCATTTTGAAGAACCCCAGGAAATCCAGCATCATAGAGCTTGAGCTCTATGCTCAAGGTCTCTACGCTTGAGGTCGTCTGCATATTGAGAGTAGAAGGATGAAAGTAAAACCGGTAGATCTGAGATGTATGCCAGGAATAGAATGGGGCCCAACACAGAGCCCTGTGGGACGCCACTGATGATCGCCCTAAAGTCAGATAGGGAATCACCAACCTTGACCGAGAAATACCTGCCAAAAACGAAGGATCGAAGCCATTCCAGGACGCCACCTCTCACGCCAAAATGCTCCAACTTTAAAAGCAATCGATTTGAAAGGACACGATCGAAGGCTCGTGAAAGATCCAGATAGATAACATCTACAGGTATACCTCTGTCGGTGGATTTGCTCCAGTGATCGAGACATTGAAGCAGACATGTGATCACTGATCGTCCCGGTAAGAAACCATGCTGGTGCTCAGGTATGATTTTGTTCTCAAGCAAAAATTGGAGCAACCTACTACATACTACTCTCTCAGCAACCTTGGCAATGATAGGAAGGAGACTAATCGGACGGTAATTGTTCGCAGACAGTTTGTCCCCTTTCTTGAAAATGGGAGTAACCCTGGATAACTCCCATGCAGAAGGCAACTGGTCAGAACTGAATGACAACTTGATGATCTTGGTTATTGGTATCGCGAGAGAAGCGGAGCACCTCTTCAGCACACTGGCCGAGATATCATGCAGGCCTGGGGTGGTGGATGGGTCCAACTCGTTTAGAAGCTTCAATATCTCTCCCTCGCTGACATCAATAGAACACAGAGAGTTAGTATTACGAGGTGTCGAAATTTGTGGCATAGGGTCGTCCGTTTCCACGGAAAAGGAATTGGCGGAAGTATCGGCAAAAATAGCAGCGCATTCAGAGGTGTTAGAACACAGATTACCAGTGTCATCCTTGACAAGAGGAATCGATACCTTAGAATTGAGAGTCTGGCGGATATGCTTATAGAACTTCTTTCGATTTTTTGGTAGTGCCAAGAAACTGTGAAACATTTTTCTAGCATTCTTAATTCTCAGACTTAGTGCATTAGAGTAGCGACGATGAATAATGTAATCTAGTTCAGTCCAACTGCGAAGATAACACTTCCACAGTTTCTTTTTGCGACGCTGCATGGAAAGGATCTCATCTGTTAACCAAGGTTTAGATGTGACGGAGTTGATTAACTTGTTTTTGGTAAAATGAAATATTGACTCCCTCAGGCGGGTGCTGAAACATTGCCACGCACAATCGATACTTTTGCTCACCAGAAGATTCTCCCAGTCAATTTTAGAAAGGTGGTCATTAAGTGAATCAAAATCGGTAATTGATATGTACTTCTCCGCAATCCCTCTGACAACAGAAGGGGTGAACTGAATGTTAGCCACGATCATCACATGATCGGATCTACCAAGAGGATCTAGGTATCTAGTATCAGAAACCAGATCCGGATCGCTAGTCACCAGAAGATCAAGAAAAGATGGAGTTTGGCCATGTACAATTCGTGTTGGTTTGTCGACAACCTGATGAAGACCACATTCGTCAAGCAAGGCAACAAAACGCCCGGGAACCGAATTCAAAGAAGGTGGGGTATCGGCTAATCGGCCATTGTATTTCTCTGAAGTTGAAATCTCCTGTAATTAAAACATTGGAGTAAGATTCCGAAATATGACGTACATGATCCAAAAGTATTTCGTCTGATGGGGATGCATGAGGTCTATAAATGCATCCAACACAAATAGAGAACGTAGACGAGGATATGCTGAGAAACAAGTTGTCGATGTGTGGAATATCATAGGAGAGAGCGTTTATATTATAGATTTCGGAAATTTCATCACTCAAGTATATACAGACACCATTATAGCCGACATTGAGAGAGCTGTCACAGCGAAACAAGGAGTAACCCTTTATACTGTAAAGCTGATCGGGAAGTGTGCTATGCAGCCACGTTTCTGTTATGCAAATAATATCGGGATTAAGAAGATCAACATTCACACACAATTCATGGAAATTATTTTTCATTGAACGAGCATTTGTGTAAAGGAGAGTCCACTGCTGTAGGGCGGATGGGTTCAATTTTTTGAAGCAGATGCTGTCGTCAGACCAACCACTCTTGGCACACCTTTAACATACTTAATGGTTAAGTTCTTTTCGCCATTAGATTCTCGACGCCTTAGTTCCTCTCTCGCAAGTTTTAAACAGTTAGCCTGGCTGGGTGTGATATCGTCGGAAAGCTTGATGTTCCGGAAAGTCTGTGAAAACGCTTGCACGGCTTTATTCTGCAGGATTTTACGAACAAAAATAGGATTTGAGAAAGTGATGGCCAGGAGTCTAGGGCCACGGGAGGACTGGCCAAGACGAGTGTAATGAACTATGTTTTGGGAGTAGGATGGCAAGATGTGGTCGATAATCTGCTCCACAGTACAGTTCTCGGATGGGACATCCGGATACTCAGGGACGTCAGGGCAATGATGTTTTGCGAACGGCGTACTCTATCAATAATTTCTGGATACTCTATTGTGGTATTGGTAGGTGGCAATTCCTTGAGAATTTCCTCCTTCAACTCTCGTGCAACGCCCTGTAAGTTGGGCCAATCTATTGAATCTAGAGTCTTCCACAGACTTAACAAAATATTCGTATCGAATTTGTCTAGTCTGTCTAAGATCGTATTATATTATGACCACCAAGTCAATCTGGATTTTCTTGAGTTCTGTAATCTTATATCGAACAATGTCGATCTACAAACGTTAAAATAATAAGCTTTGTGAAAAGTTTTATCTGCCCATGCGACCATGCGAAAAAACCATACCTAGGAGTTTCTGTTTGATATTCTCATTTTAAGATCAGTACGCAACATTTTACTCACTTCCGAATATAAGAGATAGTGAGAGGTGAAATAGATAGTCTTTCCGGAAATTCAATATTTTCTTCATTTTCTTGTTCTTCCGTTGGTAATGATATATTACTTCAATATCAATATCAACTGCAGAGAAGTGTTCCAGATAGGTACGGAAAAGTAGAAAAAACAAACTGATTTGCGTGATATTTAACCTTCAATATACAAGGACAGTTGATCATATTAAGCAAACGAGAAAATAAAGAGGAAACTCAGCTCACGATTATCACATTAATCGAAACTCCAAAAATATACTCTTCATTTATCGAGTGTGATATAAAGATAGCTATTTATCTTTATGGAAACGAAATTAGCTTAATCATTCATAATGAAACTCATATTTTACGAGACAGCTAATTTTAGAGAAAATATTAGGGTCAATGGTCAATGACCCTAATGGGAAGAATATATATAGGTATACCTATTATAAGATTGATATGTAGCATGAAATTACACACATTCATTATTTGAATGAAGCTGAAATTTTTTTAAACTGCTTTTCAAATGGATATATGATTCTGCCTTCTCGTCATCAATTTTTTGTTATATTACATTTTGAAAATTTTGCGTTTTTTCGAGTTTGTTGTTGCATCGTTTATGTTTGAGAATTTTTTTGTCAAAATATTGCTATTATGTTTCGTTATGTACCTAAGTATTAAGACATTTTTATTTTCATATGTCTGTTTAGATATACATAAAAATATATTTTACTATTATCCCCATTATAGGGGATAAATCATATGTCTATTTTCATAGCACTATACATTTTTCTGTTCGAATTTTCGTACTTCCATATTGAAAAATAATACAGTTCTTCTGATATTCTTTTTAAGCATATAATACACTCTATATTCTTTTTTTATCTCGATGATCCAAAAAGTATTAATATTATTACAAAAGGAAAAAGAGTTCAGACAGTATCTGAGAAAAAAAAACCTTTACTGCATATAAACATTATCTGAATAATTCAGATAATAGTTTTGAGCCTCTTTAAATCAGTAGTACAATTATTCTTCGATATCAAGATTGCCGCCCCAAGTCGTATATGTGTGAGCCGCTTTAGGTGATAATAAAATGACGCACTGACGACGAATCTATTGCAGAGAATGACTCGCATACCTCTCCATAGATGGCTACGCGGTATCAAAACAGATATTTTCGTTTAACTCAAAAACTACAATGGTGCTGTCAAAGATTTATACGGCACTAATTTGCACTAATGAGGCACTAAATATTTGACATAATTTCAGAATTAGTACTTCCAACTTTTCGCTAACTTCACACCTGTTCGAAAAGCATCAATCAATTACTGTAAAACTAAAAATGATATCGCATCCGTTTTAAAAGCACTAATATGCACTAATTAAGCACTAATTATTGCAAAAAAAATTTTTACGAAATTCCAATATGTTGGTGCTGGGCGTGAAGTCGCACCAAAGGAAATAATCTGTGATATTATGAAAACCGTTCATTTTTTTCCATTGGTTCCAAAAGCACTAATAGGCACTAATTAAGCACTAAATATTAGTATAATAATTTCATGGTAATTTGAAAATGCTGGTGCTGAGCGTGAAGTCAGCACCAAGAACTTGAATTATCAATTTCTCAAAAACTACAATGGTGCTGTCAAAGAATTATACGGCACTAATAGGCACTAATTAAGCACTAAATATTTAACATAGTTTCAGATTTAGTGCTTTCAACTTTTCGCTAACTTCACGGACCCGAAATTCATGTACACGATGAGCAAAATTGGTGATACCTGAACTACAACTTTTTTTCGCAGAGGGATTAAGGAAAATGATGGCATTCATGTCGTCTTTTTTCGAGAAACTAATAATTCCATCAACTGCATTCCTCTATTCGATTTCAACTTTGCTCATTATCTCCGTTCCTGTTTGTGCTAGTATATTGAAATTAAAACATTATAGAGACACTTTTTTTATAGCAATAGAGTGGCGTTCTATGATTTTTTCCAACAGGTATATTTGGTGAGCTATAACATAAAGTTGTGTTTTTTCTTATGAAAAGGGTCGCTTAAAATGACGTAGAAGCAATCGCCATTTTTCTACCGTTTCAGAAATATATGATACGTCATACATCGCCCTCAGATTCTTTCAGATATTATGAAAAACATTTGTTTCTATGAGAATTTTAAATGATTGATTATTAACTAGGCTGAATCACAGAAACATATGTGTCTGCGCATGGTTTAATTATTATTTTACGTTTGAATACTTGATTCAATCCTCCATGGTTTGATTTCGTTTTAAAACAACTCTCCGTTATTACTTATTAGAAGTCATTATTTGCGACATTATGGAAATACATATTCGAAAATTACGAGAAATATGATATTTTGAATTATTCAATTTTGGCGCATGAGGATAAAATGGCAGCAAGTGATGCATATTCCCATCCCTCGAGACCCGAACCGGGGTTCGGGGTATCAACCGAATGTTAGGTATTTCAGTTGGCAGATAGGTTAGCTGTCTTTGATTCTTTCAGAAAGCCACGTTCGAGTAAATATAAAAAACCAAGCAAGATGATATAACATGATATATAATATGATATATAATATAATAAAACATTTTAACATATCATATTTCTCGTAATTTTCGAATATTTTTATAAGGCCGCCGCCAAAAATGAATTCTAATTCTAATAACTGACAGTTTTTTTAAATCGAGATCAAACCATAGAGGATTGAATCAAGTATTCAAACGCAAATGCAAAATAATAATTAAACCATGTGTAGACACTGTGATTCAGCCTACTTGATACTCAATCATTTAAAATTCATTTGCAAACTATATTTTTCATGATATCTGAACGAATCTGACAGTGATGTATGATGTATGATGTATGATAGATTTCGGAATCAGGAAAAAAATGGCTATTTTTTGTGGTCATTTTCAACGACTGTTTCCATAAGCAAGAACACAATCTTATGCTATAGCTCAGCAAATATACCTGGTAGAAAAATCACAGTACGCCCTTGGATTGCTATCAAGAAAGTGTATAATGTTTTCATTTCAACATCCTAGTACAAACAGGAACGGAGATAATGAGCAAAGTTGACATCGCCCAAATTTCAATTTTGGCCTAAAACTCGAAAACAAAAGAAGATAGAGGAATTCCGTTGATGACATTATTAGTTTCTCGAAAAATACGAAATGAATGACACATTCATTTTCCTCTATCACATTGGGTGACAAAGTTGTAGTTCAGGTATCACCAATTTTGCCCACTCTGTACATCAATGACATCCAATCTTAGTAAAAGAATCAGAAAAAATAAAATTGATGTTATATGTACCAATAAGAAGAATTTAAGATCAATATTAATGGCAAGGATCGACTTATTCGCAGTTGAGTGGTGTATATATGGGTTATGTGATGAGTGCCCTGCGTTTTACATATGTAGGTCAAACTGCTTTTCTCTCGGAGTCAGACTTCAGGAAAATAAAAGATCTATTCTGCAGAATATATCAACAACTGGTTTTTCTAATCATTGTATTACTTTCAACCACATCATAGATTTCAATAATGTAAAAATTCTGAAACAATTGGTGTGCACAAGAAGTAATGAGAGTGTTGAATCTATCAGAAAAATAATAAATAATAAGAATCTAGACAAAATGAAAATAGTTTCCAGAAGAAGAAATACGAAGAAAAAATGTTTCGGAAATGAACACACATATGAATGAACGAACTCATGATCGAAGAAAATGAGGGCCAACAAACGAAATATTTTTTTTATTGATCTAATGTTGCTTCAGTTCATCCATTGGACATCTATGGTCTAATGTATATTGTCGAATTCATTTTATCAATGACGAATAAACCCATTTCGATAGGTAAAACAAAGCTTTGCACGGAAAACCGTTAAAATTATAAAGCACATCAACAGCGGCACAAGGATTTTACTACTCCAAATATCTGATTCAGAATTGATGGCGTTTTTCCATTCTGATGCTAATTTTATGCCATAATTTTCCTTTATCTCCCCTTTTGATGCGTGCAGTTCACAACAATTAACTTTGTATTCAGGCACTCGCCATTAGCAAGGTTTTTTCATTGCGGGCAAAAAACTTGACTATTGAATTGTATATTGAGTTCGTTTTTGTTGTCTTTCAACTCTTGGATCGATTCGAAGCGTGCCACTGTTCAGTTCGCAAATTATAAATGAATTTGGAACTGCAAAAGATTATTATTATCTGGAAAAATATTGAATGTACCAGAAAAAGGTTTCTTTCCACATTTCTCCAGATGGTATGTTTTTTCTGCAGTTCCAAAATTATTTATAATTTGCGAACTGAACCTACACGCTTCGAAGCGATCAAGAGGTTGTCGGTCTTTGCCGCAGCATTAAAGAAAATAACACTAGGTTTGTGGACGTGTAATTTGATGGTACGTCGGTGAGTACGTCTGATGAACGTTGTGACGAGGCAGATTTTACCTCGCCACGAAAAGGAAATTTCTCTACCGATACTTTCTTAATAGGACCTGACAATCGAAGTATTTCGGAAGAAAACCGTTAAATTATCATAGGGGGATTTACCGATTGATTTCATGTCATTGTTTTCCACCGACCAGTCCCATATTTGTAGCGGAGACCGAATATATCTTGTTTTCAGAATTCATATATTTTAGAATTCTTTCCGTTGAACCGTACTTTTTCTGACTCGAAAAAGGTATTTCAATTTGTTCCGTTTTTCCTTCTCTTCAATTGTTTCTGTCTCTTTCCGAGCCCGTTGATTTACCGAACAATTTGAGTTTATCCAATGGGGGACTGAGTTACCCATGGTGGGGACAATTTTCCGGGGTACCTACTTCTTCGAGTTCCGTCGCTGAAGGTCAAGATGAGTATGAATCGTTGTTGAGAGTTGAACGAGTGAGGTGATTGTCAAGTGAAAACCGTACTTACGAGACACAAAGGAATTTCTAAGGCAAGTGATATTTGAAATTATTACCGCTTCATTGCACCTTTATGGAATAATATTCTCTCTAGACTTGTGCTTGGCTGAAAAAACCATTTCCTGCTGTACATAGCTTTCCGTTACTGTAGGGTGGCATTTGGGTCCCAGGAGGACGTTGGGCCCCCACTGATTTTTCCGATTCCTGAATATTTGACCGTTTCATCCCGATTTCCAACCGTTTGAATTATAGTTATAGGTAAGATTCGCCGAGCCTAGAGTTGGGATTCCATAACCGTCAAATACCCTCACCGCCGGTCTCTGTGGCCGCTGTTTGACAGCCAGCCATCTTGAGGTCACCGAGAGAGAGAGAGAGAGAGAGAGAGACCGAAGGACACCGACAGAGATCATAGACAAACTACCGAGACAGAGATAGAGGGCGGAACCCGGTGAACTGGTGTTTTTAAGTTTTGACCTGGCTGAATTCCGTTTATTATTTTTAAAACCGTTCGTACTTTTCATTCAATTGTGTCTTGCCTTAGTTGAAATATTTTTCCGAAATCGTGCATGTTTCTTTACACTTAATTTAATTGAAACTTGACTTACTTCCGTATATTTTTCCGAAACCGTGCATGTTTCTTTACACTTAGTTTAACTGAGACTTGACTTACTTCCGTATATTTTTCCGAAACCGTGTATGTTTCTTTGCACTCAGTTTAATTTAGACTTGACTTATTTCTGTATATTTCTCCGAAAACCGTGCATGTTTCTTTACACTTAGTTTAACTGAGACTTGGCTTACTTCCGTATATTTCCGAAACCGTCCATTTTCCTGAAGGGAAATTTTGCCAGCCGTCCTGCGCCGACCAGACACAGCCGTTGACGTCCACGATTTAGTGTACCTGTATATTCTCTTTTGTGTACAGTTTATTTTAATAGAAATAAATAGTTGACCATTTATTTTTGTTGCCAATTATTTTGCCAGTGAGAGTCCATTTATTAAATCAGTTTCATCTAAGAGTTTAGTTAGAAGAGGTAAGTACTCTTTCTGACGCCTAAAGACCGTTGAAAAGCAGACACTTAGAAGACGCTACCGCCCTAGTCTTCATCGATACCCTTCTCCACTGATACTCAAGTCTACCCGGGCTCTCCAATTCTTTGGGGATTCTGTGAGAGACGTGGGGTTTGACTGATTGCCCCACTGGCGCCCGAGCAACCGTAAGGAGCGGCCAGAGTACGAAAAGTCTATCACAACGTGTTCAGTTGAGAATGCGGTCATGGCTATAATTTCACTGGGGACCTACAGGTTCAAATACAGCGCCGGAAAATTATATGATCGACTGTGCGAATGTAAGACTCACGGCTGCATCCTGTAACATAAATGCTTTTACAGAGCGAACACTACTGAGCACCTCTTCGTAATTTAAAACAAAAAGAGGAACTCTTGAAATACTGACATTTGATAACTCTATTACCTATTATTAGAGGTTGGGAATTATATTGAAATCTGTTGGTTATTTTGGTCCCTCCATTCTTCGAAGTGGTAAGGAGGTATCATCGAAAGTTAATATGGCGTGAAGAATTTCTTTCATTCAACTCTGCGGCAGTCAGTTTCTGCCTGATGAAAAGTTATTTTATCTTTATACTATCACTCCACTTGCTCTCTACCTGTTTTATATTTGGATCTCTACACTCTGTTCTCTCCGAAGGCACATAATCTGGATTTCTGCTACACTCTACTCCCCTTCAGTTAAATTTATGTGAACATAGTAATAGTTTTGGAATCATGAATAATACATAAGGTCCTTTCGTTTGCATGAAGATGTAGCACTTTTCTACACTCGATTTTAGTTTTCGTTTGCTGACTGAATTTACACCAGTGCAGATGAGGTGTAGTTTATCTACATCTCTTTTGACTATGTATAGATAAATTACACTTTCTCTACACTGGTGTAAATCAAATCGAGTGTAGAAAAGTGCTACACTTTTTATGCAAACGAAAGGACCTATAGAAATCGATAAAAATGTGGGGTTCTTGTAGCGGAAACTAGCTTAAACCTGCGGCTTCGCTCGCACAATATTTCATGGTGAAACGTCGGTCAAGATATAAATAGAATATTTCAAGAAAGGAAATGAGCAGGAAAATAACAAACCTCACTTTGAAAAATTGAATTGAAGGGAAATAATTATTAAAAGTCAACATCAAAAAATTTATAAGCTAATTATGAGTAACAAATCCCCCACGATGAAGAAAACTAAATAACTCAACAGCCAACAATGTTATTACAAATGAATTACGATACATTTCTAATTCGAAATGATCGTGGCCCTTCCATAACCCAGAAGTAGCCGTTTCTTGTCTAAGTTCGTATTTATTCAACCTGTAATATCCCGCGAAATATCCATTAGAAAACTATTCTGCATTTCATCAGAAATAAAATCCGCAGATTATGGTCAAATCCATTTTCATATTAATATGTTTCTTGTCAGTCAAAATTTGTATAATAGACTACCCCTTAGACATAGAAACCTGCTCATATCTTAATTTCAGAAACAATTAAGGGACATATAAATCAACAACGCATTCTATACGATAAATGAGTTCTTTTCGTTTTGATGATTTCGTGTCTATCTGTTTTGCGTCCTTTTTTGTCTTTACACTGTATGTTTACATGGTTTTTTCTTTCATTTGTTCAAGTTTTTATCTATTCAAGCTTTATTCGTTTGTGTATTATCCATTTTTTATATTTTATATCTCCAAGCTTGATATACACTGCCTTCCAATTGTTTATACATTATAACTCGTAAATATTATTTTATCTATACAACAGTTAGTTTATTATTTTGTCTTCACATCTAAGTTACTGATTTACATATGAGTGTAATTGGTTCATTATGTTGTCTTCACATTTATTATGTTCATCTGTTTCCGTGGCTTTTCATTTTTTTTGTCATGCAATCTCTACACCTAATTGCATATTGATAAGTCAGTTCATTCACCATGCTGCTATTGCAACAAAACTCTCTGTCTATATATTTCTGTTGTTTTGTGTTTTATGATATTTCTATATTTATGACCTGTCAAAACTGTTCATGAAATTGTAGGAAACACTAATAAACTCCCGAGTTAACTCTCTCTCTCTCTCTCTCTCTCTCTCTCTCTCTCTCTCTCTCTCGCTCTCTTCCTCTCTCGCTCTCTTCCTCTCTCGCTCTCTTCCTCTCTCTCTCATTACACAACGTCGGTCATAACAGCCTGAAATCAACGACTTCATTCACGCCTTCTTCTTTATGACAAAAACGGATAGTTTTTGTAATTTCTTCACTTTATAGGAATTACTTCCACTAAAGAAACCACTCGAATAAGTACACACAATGGTGAAATTCTCATCGAAATCGGACGTCTGGTTCCGGAGTTATGTGAAGGCATTCCACAAATAGAACATTATTTTAGATTGAATTATTATTATTATTGAATAATAATCTGGACCTTGGTTGTACGGCAGGCCTTCAGTTGGTAGGCAGTTTGATTTTAGTTGGATGACTCGCACATAGTCCTCACCAGATCAATATTTTTGAGGATTGTCCGCGTATGAACTAGACATTTTATATAGTGTTTCAGTTCCTCAAGACCGAAGCCATAAAAAGATTGATGAAATCCGTTGGCCCGGTTTGTGTCTTTCATGGCTGTCGTGGCATTTGTTTGCCTAATCCTGTTTTGCCTAATAGGTATCCTCAAACTAAAACCTAAGATTCATGATATTTCTTCGACATTTTTTCCATTTCACTTTTCTCTATGTTATATTTTATTTGGAAATATATATACTATCTATCTATCATCTATCTAATCATCCTCCGCATCCTTGTTAACCAGCTCTGCGACATTATCCAAAATCGCGTTTATTCCTCTCATTTCATCTCATCACAGCTCTCATGCAGAAAACTCCAGCTTCTTTCAGTGGTGCGTGCAGAGGGCATCGCTGACGTGGATGGTAAGATGTAAAGCTACTACTACTTAATCTCTTTGTCGGCTACCTTCAAGGTTTTCAAGTGTATCTGTGGGCTTTGCCGGTAGTGTATGTATCAAGTGGAATTTCAGTAACTGGAGCTTCTGAACTGGTTCACGTGAGGCTCTACAGATCCTGTCCACCAGAGCTCTAAGATTGGTGATTGAGCATTTGGTTAATCCAAACGGGGAGAATTTTCTGCCGAGGTATTCCATAATTTTCCTGACTCCAATTCGCCGGATAGGTTTTCCATGAATATGAAATTGTCTCGTCGTGTATACAAACAGTCTCCGACCCGGCGCCCTTTCTACTGAGATGGCGAAGCCTTTATCGACGTTTAGGTCGAGATGTAGGTGAAAGAATTCCTTGCAATTAGAGAGCACTTTTCTGGAGGCTTCAACATCTTCTGCGAGCACCAGCAGGTCATTAGCGTATGCCATACAGCTGATTTCTCGATATCCCAGTCTAATGCTCGATTACTAATCTTGTTACTTGATTACCTCGTCCAGTACATAATTGAAGACTGTAGAGGACATCGGATCATTTTTTCTTGTGTCTCTTTTGATTGGGAGGGAGCATATCTCATCACCAGCACACTCTTCTTTTGAATTTGTGGCGGGATCTGTTGTACCACAGGACTCCAATTTGGGGCCACTTTTCTTTCTCCTATTTGTTGATGATGTGATGGACCTCATCGCTACTGGTAAACTTATGTATGCTGATGATTTGAAAATATTTAGGAAAATGAAGACAATTAGTGATTGTATCATCTTACAGTTGCTACTGAATGCCATTTCAGATTGGTGTGAAGTGAACAAATTAAACCTGAATGTCGACAAGTGCAATGTTGAATGTTGTTACATATACTAGGAAGATTCATAATATATACTTTGAGTATACTATTGGTCCATCTATCTTGGATAGGGTTGACGAGATTAGGGATCTTGGCATTACATTCGACCAGCGCTTAACCTTCGTCCCTCATATTAACTCTGCCTTATCTTCTGCATTAAAAATTTATGGTTTCGTTGTACGCAATGCCAGTTGTTTCATGAACACTGAAACACTTCTAAAATTATTAAACTCGTTAATTAAAAGTGAAATGATTTTTGGTTGTATTATTTGGCACCCGATTTATAACATCCATCGTCGTTATTTGGAATCAGTTCAGCGGAAATTTCTAAAATATTTGGTTTGGAGGGAGGATAGTGTTTACCCGATGAGAGGCTTCGATAAGAACCTTTTGTTGAGTAGATTCGGGGTCAAATCACTTGATACCAGCATTAAGTTAATGTCCCTAAAATTTCTGTACAACCTTTTGCATGGTGACATTGATTGTCCAGATCTTCTGGCATCTGTAGATTTTCTGGTTCCAAGGTTGAATTTTAGATCCAATCAAGTGTTTTATTTGAGTACCTACTTTTAGGACGAATTCACTTGTCCAATCACCTGTTAGGCATATGTGTTCATTGTTCAATGTGATATCGGGTTGTTGTGATATAAATTATGATAGTTTTGCTTTTGTCGGTAGGATGTTTTTGAAATTTTTACTTGATCGAGGCGAACTGTAATGATTGGGTCAATCAATATGTCTTTTTTTGTGTGTTCAGTTTGGATGTATTGGGTGCTTTTAATTTAATACTTGATGAATTCAAACTATATTATATTGTATTATATTTCATTTCATTTTGTTTGAGATTTCTTTTTTCGTTTCACTCATGTGATGTTATTTGTAAGATTTTCTGTAACTGGGTGTTAATCTGTAGAAATAAAGAACCTTATTATGAGATTGTTGTTGAGGCGTTATTGTCATTCACCATAAAGTATTGACAGGTGCTGTCGTCGATGCCTCTCTTTTTAAGGCTCTCTATATTGTTGCGTATGATAGTGTGTCGAACGCTTTTATAATGTCTAACGCAAATATAGAGTATCGAACTTTGGCCCTTCTTCCGGTTTTAATGATGGTGAGAAGGAAAATATTGTTGGTGAAGACGCCATCTATATCTCCTTTCTGGTTTGTATGGATTGGAACCTTCATTAGTCTTTTCATTTCATTTTATTGCACACTCATAGAAGGAGACTCGAGATGGTTCTGATGGATCTGGATGGATCTGAGGGAGATGGATCTGAAGTTCGTCCTTCTTCTTTGGAATGATTGTGGTCCTCAAGGTGTTGAGGCAACTTGAAACTGCCCTGATGAATAGCATAGCGTTAAACGAGAAAACCAGCCTGCATTTGGGAATTCGAGACATCGGTCGCAGGGTGAAACCATCTGGACCACTAGATGGACCCAGGATCTCAATTATCTGCTGCACAGTTATTAGCTGGTATAGATTTGTGGACTCAGGGGTTGTTTTCAGAGGGGCAAGATGTGGAGGGAATTCTCCCACCAGAAAATTTTTATATTCTCGTTCGATATTCCCTCTGGAGGGCCTAGTTAGTTTTTGTATCGGGTCCATATCAGCGAGCTGTTTTCGGTTGGTGCACATTTTCTTTGAGCATTCCTGAAGCCGGTGGCTCTTCTTTTCCTTCCGGAAGCTGCGATAGGGTTCTGGGGAAACAATTTATTTTTTTTTTGACTCTGCCGTGGCATAGTCATCAAGAGCTTAGTTTTTTTTGCTTCCACAGCATATGTCAGAAGCAAATCTGATGTGATCCTCATCTCCTAATGAGGGAGCGATGTCAAGGATGTGCTGCATCACCGGGTCATTTACTATTGTTCGAAATGTTTGTGAAATTTCTGGATCAATTATTTCCTCCTCCGCCCGTTCCAGTGCAGCCTGCGCCTGTTTCAGTGTTCTATCATGCTCCTCCCTTGAGTTTTTATCATCATCTACTTATTGGGTCCTCATCTCTATTTCTCTGCATTCTCGGTGGCAAATGATGGCATTCTCCCAGCGAGCACAAACATCCCTGGGATGTTTTGGGATGTTTCGAAAATGTTGGCATGAGGATGTTTCTTTGAAACGTAATATGCTCTTCCCAAAGAAGTCTCCAAAGGCTATTGGAAATCTTTATTTGTTCTGATCTGTGCCATCTGTGGCATTTCTTCGTCTACCTACTGAGAGGTACTGTCGTGTTGAAAATAATGTAAACGTGTGGATATCTTCTCTTGGCGTCGCATGGTTTGCCTTGGGAGGTTTATTCCAAATAAACAATATACAATTCACCTATTTTATTTTGCCGCCATTTCCACTTTCTTCGTAGTTTGGACTGTGGACTGTTCGGAGTTGAAAGTTGATTGGTGATTTGTATAATATTAACTACTTCTGTGTTGGTTTTGATTGTGAATTTAGGATCGATCTCTTCATAGTAACCAAATACAATTAATAAGTAAGTATTACATGAATTAAATGTATAGTATAATGTCCAGAAACATACATATAACCTCAAAAGAATCCACGCTGCGTGGTTAATATTATTTGTGTATTTGGGACTAGGTATAAGAGATCATTGTATTTTGGTTGGAATAATCGAATGGTATATGGAAGGTTATTATAATTATTCAAGAAATAACTTTATAAAGTTTAAAGCCATATCATCGAGGATTTCAACATATTTCGATAATCTATCTCTGCCGTTGATAATTCCCAGAATATTTTGTAAGATTACTCTTCTGACGATGATAATAATCATTCATCACTTGTGAATCAAAAAATAATTCAAATTGTCCCAGAAAAGTTCTTGTTTTTGAAAACTCCTTTAAATTGTTCCATCTTTGAATACCAGTACAAATAATTAAATAAATAAAATCGTTTCGCAAATCAACCTGGTCAGGAGCTATATACAACTCAAATCTTCCAGATCCTTTCATGCAGCTATTTTCTCTGTTATTTTAATTGAAAAAAATCATCTTAACCTTCATATATTTTGTGAATTAATTGTTTGAATTGTTTTTATTTTGTAGATGTGATCCATAAAAAATTCCAAATCACTAGGAAAGTATTCGAACTCTATGCCAAAGATTGGTTTAGGCATATTAGGCAGAGGAGGAGGGACGATAAAATGAAGGGAAAATAAATTTTTCATAAACTTTTTTTCATTTTCCTTTTCGGTACATCTAAAATTATAATCAGTTTGTTTTCTATTATTTCTGTTTTTTTATGTTAAATGTGATATTTTTTTTGGTTATTTATGTTTGTTTTATTGAATGTGATATATTTTTTGGTTTATTCTCCCTTTCTGTAGTATAATATTTATCAATTGTTTTTTGTTGTTCAATTTTTTATGTGAAATGTGATTTCTTTTCCATTTGTACCTGTTGAAGTATCATTAAAATATTTTTATTCTTATATAGTATTCTGTATTTCATTTAAAAACTTTGTAGTTCATTTAAAATAGAATTTGGTATCCTCAAACATTCAAATGAAAGAAAAAAGGCCTCACAAAAGAATTTCATATAAAGTCTTACAAACAGCGATTTCGTGTGCGCAAAGCGCTTTAGAAATGTTCTATTGTGTACATGAAAAGGCTATCAAAAAAACTTCTGAGTAGTTCTTTTTGTGACATCCCAGGGACATCCATATAATAGCCGCCTGCGGAGGACATTGGCTGTTCTATGAAAGTTCTATTCATGTATAAACAGAACATCGCAGTGGATGTTCAATGTCTCGAAATCTCTTACTTTTAACATCTCTGAGATGTTTTTGTGCTCGCTGGGCTGCCACTCATATGTTCTTCTGTTTTTCCTGATCGCTGTCTCTGAGCGACCAGATAAACCGCTTAGGTGAGCGAGACGATTATTGCCAGCTTAATCTGCCTCCTTTGCAGCCAGATTGATCATTTCGTAGCTGCTCCATAGCCTTCTTGTGCTATTTGCCGCTTTCTCAAGTTCCTAATTATATTCCGCAGAATGTGCCTCTCTGAGGTGTTGTCGCATATCTTCATACTTGGCGAAAGATGTCCGCCAAATTTGGACTGTCCCTCTGAGTACCGATCAAGATTGCAAAACTTGGTCTGTTCCTCTCAGGTCCAAGAACCTTCTGAAGAAGGTAGGCGATTGTTTGTCCAAACGCTGGTATCAACAAACGACAAAGATTTTTATTTCAGATCATTCATTAACTTATCAAATAACCTACATGGGATGTCAAAAGACAATATGAAAAGTTGATAAAAGACGCACAATAGATTACCATCATACCAACAAACCACAAACTACACACAAGAACAGTTACATCTTGAAATTAAGCAGTACAAAAACTCTTCTAGGGTAAATAAAATTCTTTGAAGAAGCAACTCTTTAACTTTCCTCTTCGAGTGCGTAGCATTTATCTACCTTATGTAGTCGGTTAAACAGTTTACAGCATATGAAATTTGGTACCTGTTATTTTTTTTTATTCTGGTTCTTGGCAGGACGAATCTTTTTCTTATTTTAATCTCATAACCGTCTTCGTTTGTGGTAAATTTCTCTTCATTTTTGTGGACATGATCAACTGCGGTAAGTACAAAAACACTCTTAATAGTAAGTATCCTCTCCCTCTGGATATCTCTCGACAACTTGTTCTATCACTCAAACCAAACTGATTCCTCAGATCTTGCTTCTGTATCAGGAGTACCATGCGAGCATCCTCGGATTAGCCAGTCCACGGAGGACGTGGAAACAGCCCGATTAGACATCCAACAAATATGCCATTATCAAGAATATCAATTTCACATCTAAATCATATTGGGCAGAACTATTCGTCCAGTATTCTGGAAATTTGGAAGTCAGATATTTTTGCAGGTGGCGCTTATAGTGGAGAGGCATAAATCTATTTCAAATCCCCACAGAAATATACCAGAGATCGCGAAGAAATAAAATTCTAACAAGTAGTGTATCATTAACCAAAACATTCAATCTATCGGAAAACAGTATCGACCGACTACAGGATCTACTGGGTGAGCACAACGACTGTCTCTGTATTCGTCTAACCGAGCATTGAAGAACTCAGTATCAGCTTCTCAATTATTATGGAGTTCAGGGGTATTCTACAGCAGCAAACTTTTGCCGCAAGAATATACACTCCCATGGGGGTTGTGCTATAATGGTGAAAAACCATTAAGATGAATTGATATCAAAAACATGGCTATTGGGGGTGTCATTGAGAGCTGTGCATGTTTCTTTCTCACTTATATACTTTGACAATGTTCTTATGCCAAAACTGATTTTACTTAGTTTAATAGATAAGTATTCAATGTGATCGTACCATTTCAAAAATCTATCAATTAATGCTGCAGTTTTGTCCTCATTTATTATAAGTTTATTGGAGTAGAGCCAATTTTTGATTATTGTGAAAGTTTCATCAGCTTTATCACCGAGAATTGAAAAATTCTGACCTTCTAATAATATGTTTGTATCATCTACAAAACAAGTAATAATAATTAAGAGGCATTTGATTAATATACACAGATCATTTACATACAGAATGAATAATATCGGGCCTAGTACACTACCTTGAGGTACTCCTGTTTCAATCTTTTTGAACTCTGATTCAGACAACACATCTTCGACTCTTACAACAACTTTCTGATGGCGACCTCCGAGGTAGGACTCAAACCACCCTTTTACCTCATTACGAACGCCCATTTTTTCAAGTTTTTTGAGTAGATAACCATGATTGAGGCAATCGTATGCCTCTCGTCCAAGAGAGTTAATTGAGTGTATTCCATTATTTGGAGTTCTGAGTGTAATGAGATGGATGTCGATCTGGTCAATGAGATGCCATCGAAATGTCCAACTTGAGCGTAGAGGTACCTGAAACTTAAGAGGCCTGAGAAGTCTGATCGTAAGAGGTGTAAAGTTAATCTGAGATGACATGTATACAAAATGAGAGTGAATACAACTATGTAAGCTTCTAATAGAGTGGTGTGAAATGTGAACTTGGTGCTAAAATCAGAGAAATCAAAATGTGAGTGGTTTTCGAGGTGATGTGATTTTCAAGAGAATGGAATATTGATGCATTTTGTGGAGGTTGAAGCAATTAGGTACATTCAGCACGTGGTTGTTTGAGAGATTTGAAGAAAATTGCGAAAATATACATGCAAATATGATATAGAGATGTAGAGCAGAATATTTCAAATGTAATAGTGGGAAAGGGCATAGAGATGGAGTGAATGTTGAGAGGAAAATTATGTAAATGATATTCTAACGAACCACATGCAAAAAATGACTACGTTTTTCAAAACTGATTCCATTTTTTGTTGCATGAAAAAAGTACTGTACCTTTTGAGATGTTAAACGAGTGGTTATTATAAAATAATATTATTAGATTTGAGTTGACTGTCACCGAGTTGATAGAGTTGTGAACCGAGTTGATAGAGTTGGGTTAAAAAATTACTCCAATTTTCAACAGACACAAGAATCGAATATAACAGACTTCTTCATAAACTTTTTAGGGTTTTCACTCCCAATCTCTGAAACAAAATCAATTAAAAATGAAATCAACGATTTGCTCCTGCGTAAATTCTTGCACTAATTTGTCAGGAGCAAATTAACTAGAAAAAATTTTTGCCTGACAATGAACTCAAAATAAATAACGTTGAAATTATAATTCTTTGTAACGTTGTTAACAATTAATGTCAATTGACAATTAATGTCAGACAAAAAGCGACAATTCAGAAGATTTTCAAAAGTAGATTTTTTCGTCTGATGAAGGAGTCTGATATAGACTCCGAAACGTTACAAAGAATTATAATTTCAACGTTATTTATTTTGAGTTCATTGTCAGGCAACAATTTTTTCTAGTTAATTTGCTCCTGACAAATTAGTGCAAGAATTTACGCAGGAGCAAATCGTTGATTTCATTTTTAATTGATTTTGTTTCAGAGATTGGGAGTGAAAACCCTAAAAAGTTTATGAAGAGATCCCCCCCAAAATAAATTTCAATCGATATCTATAACAGACTTCTACAGGAGGAAAAAGCAAATGTATTTTATGATCAAATAATCAACTCGGACAACAAAACTAAAGCAACCTGGCATGTAGTAAATGAAATAATCGGTTCTCATAATCTGAAAAGTAAAGATTTTCCCATCATAAGTGATCCATATATGTAAGCTAATGAGATAAATAAGGATTTAGTTGAAATACCTATTATCCAGCAATCTAAAATCGATACTCTCCCTCTGAATGTAATATAGATCCATATATTCCAACTACTTGTATGTTTCTCCAAGCATTCTCATTATTTTGTAAAATTTAGAAATGTAAATAATACTAGGAGAATTGAAGCCTTCCACGTACCTACTCGTGTTACCACATTGAGAGAAAGATCTGTTGAATATATGGCTATAAATCCTTTTAATGTACTCCCTACCTCTTTCAGGAACATTTCTTGTCTAAGAAAATTTAAAAAATCACTTTATGTATCAATAACACAAGAACAGAAATACATCAAGTTATTACGGGTCCATTTTTACAGCAATCTATGGTTTACAATTCATTATAATGAATTGTAAACCATACAATCTAACCGAGTTCAGAGATTACTGTAAAAATGGACCCGTAATAACTTGATGTATTTCTGTTCTTGTGTTATTTGACCTGTTCCATCTTCATTTGTAATTGTTTGGAATCAATAAAGCATCTTTCTATCTATAATAAATAGATGTTTGTAATATCTGTAACTTCTCGTGAGGCTGTAAAGGATTGAAAGACCACCTTAGCTGTGGTGATGACAATATTCCCATTTCTGTTCTGAAAAGTTGCATTTCATTTATTATCAACCCACTTACATTCATTATAAATAACTCGATGCGTTTTCGTATTTTCTTTGATCCATTGAAAATTGCTTTGTTGTCACTCGTACATAAGAAAGCGGACACCAGTAATATTATCGCCCAAGAAGTATCATCTCATCGTTTTTAAAATTTTTTGAGAGAATTATGTGCAGTAGACAACATTGCTGAAACATAATAACACTTTCAACAAACACCAACATGGATCACAGAAAATTAAATCCACCCAGACTGCTGCATTCAACTTTTTGTGGAACATAGTAGATGCCTTGGAGAATCGTGAAATGGCTATTGGTGTATTTCTCGATTTATCGAGGGCATATGATTGTCTTGACCATAACATACTCCCAACAAAGGCAGAAAGATATGGTGTCAGGGGTCCGGCCCTGAAATGGCTTCGATCATTTCTTCATAACAGAAAACAACGTGTAGTAATTAAGAAACACTTCACTGATTTCCGATCTGAATTGCAAACCTTTAATGGAGGAATTCCTCAAGTAAGTATCGCTGGTCCTCTGTTGTTCATAATTTACTCACATAAAATAGAATTAAGTATTGATCCAGCAGTTTTTAATCCGATTTTGTATGTGGAAGATTCCAGTTTTCTGGTTAAGGGGTTGCTGCTACCTGACGTGATAGACAGTCTCAAACTGTTGCTTTAACTTTCAACTAGATGGTTTCATATGAACAAACTTAATCTCAATAAAGCAAAAACTCAGTTAATGAAATTCATCTCAAGTAAATCTCAACGTCACAATACGATTTCAATAAACATAAACATGACTTTCGAATAGACTCATCGGAAAATTTGAAATTTCTTTGCCTACATCTTGATAACACATTAAGTTGGGATCAACATATAATTTATGTCCTGAATAAACTCAACCAAGCTAGCTATGGTCTCAGAAACATTACCCGGTACATGAACTTCACCTTCCTAAAGACCGTCTATCACACTGTCTATCACTCTTCATTTGAATCTACATATAATGCGATATGGCATAAATTTCTATGCAAATGGAAGATCTTCTAATTCAGTGTTTATAGCACAGGAAAGGGCATTCAGAATATAATCAAAACTAAATACGCAGGAGTTCTCTAGAGGAAAATTCAGGTCGAACAAAATTCTTACTTTCCCTGCAATCTTTATTCAAGAATGTCCCTTGTATTTCATCAAAAATAAACTACAGTTCGAACATCTGAAACCGCAATCTATTCTACAAGAAATCTCTGTTATAACTTTCCACAAAATAGACTGTCATCAACAGAAAAGAGTGCCAATTACAACTGCATAGCAAGTTTCAACAGATAACCGCAACGTATTAAAATACTAAATTCTCTACATTCATTTAAAAAACAAATACATAATCTTCTCTTGAAAATCGAACCTTACTCATATGATTAATTCTTGGTGTAGTGTCTCATGTTTTCTGTTTCTGTCTTGACTTTTGTTTCAGTTAATGTCGCTCATATATGTATGTATTGTGTGATGTTCCTTGAAATGAAATTTTGTTAATCATTAATATTATTATCATATAATCAATTGTTCATTGAATAACTTCTACTTCGAGCAAAGTGTTTTTCCTCAAAACGAGTGGTTGTAAATTTGAGGTTTTCAGATTCTGCAACATTCAGTTCGAGAAAACAGCATTTCCAATGAAAGGGGCCGAGTGCTTGGTGAAATAGAAATATTGCATCTTCAGATCTGATTGCTCTAAGAAATTGCTGAGCAGAAACTGTGATGCATAACCGTTCAAGTAAACGCAAATCTACGTCCATACATCAATCTGGTGCAAATATAATGCTTCTCAGGGTTATCTTCATGACTCACGTACCGAACATTCGGGTGTTGTTGAGCTGTCGTACAAGACTCTCCTTTTGTTATTCGAATTCTATTATGCGAAAAGCCCTGATTAATGACAGGATCAAGACGGTTCTCGCGTAATGATTTGATGTAGTCTGTCAAACGTCCTTCTCCTGGATGGGTCTTACGTTTGACAAATAACTCATTTATAATCAGGAAGCGCCAGCAATTCACACATATAATCTTAGTCGATATGAGTTTTCATTGAAAGCTTCAACTGAATACCCACGTCGGCAGCCTGTGGTGAATTATTGAGTCCATATTTATCCATAATTTCTATTGTAAATGGTGGGTCGATCAGATGCTCCCATATTTACCAATCAGAATATTCTATAGAAAGCTTGCCTTTAGAGAAGATAGACGATTCATATTCGTTTTTTTTTCGGTCTGATGAAATCCATGAATAATGCGCTTTTATTAAGTTTCATATAAATTCATGAGATCAAATTTATATTCACCGGACATTACCAAGAGCGGAATAATAATTATCGATGCAACCATGCTGCCTATAGCTTTTATAGGTTAAGCTCTTCTTTGGTTACTTAAAATCCTCAACTGATCTCTCGGTCTTCGGTGGTAGGTTCTTGACCTTCTAGCTTCTTCCGTTGGATCGTAGTGGACTAATCTTCGTAGTTCCTCATTTGGATGTTGTTTGGCTTTGTCGAATATCCTTTTCGCCTTTCTCTTCATAAATTCTGTAACTGGTTTCCATTCCAAGTCCTTGTAGATTTGTTTGTTCCTAACAAACCTGGGTACATCCATCGTCATTCTAAGTAGTTTATTCTCAGTGGCCTGTATTCTCTTGATGTGGGTCTTGGCTGCAAAGCCCCATGCCGCCGATCCATAAGTGAATTGTGGCCGCGCCATAGTTTTAATCATCGTCAACTTGATGTTCTTATTCATATGACTTCTTCTGCCTAAGTGTGGATAAAGTCTACTCATTGCGGCTTTTTTTTATCAACTGCACATTTGATGTAGTTTTTCCTTGTAAGTCCTCTGTCAAGCTTCACTCCTAGGTATGTTGCTTCATTTTTCCATTCAACCTCTTCTCCATCAACTTCAAAGTCAAAGTTTTCTTCCATCCTCAATCTTCTCTATTGTAGTAATATTGTTTGTGTCTTTCTTCCATTAATTTGGATTTTCCATTCGATGCACCATTTGAGTAATTCATCTATGGCTTCCTGCAGTCTCCGGTGTATGATCTCTGGGCGTCGATGTCTGAACGCTATTCCTGTGTCATCTGCCTACAAGGTGAGCATATTTCTAGCATTCTTCGGGATATCATAAACGTATATTACGTAAAGCAGAGGTCCAAGTACCGATCCTTGAGGCACTCCCGCTTCCAATTGTCTGGTTTGAGAGGTTGCTCCATCTATCTTCACATAAAAGTTTCTATTCCTCAGATAGTTCCTTATAATCTTGCATAGCTTGGTCGAATATCCTGCTTTTTTCATCTTGTAGATTAGGCCTTCGTGCCATATTCTATCAAAAGCTCTCTCGATATCCATCAGAACTAATCCTGTGGCCTGTTTGGTCTGTATTCGTTCGGTGACGTATTCTATGAGCTGTAGTAATTGGAGTTCAGTCGAATGTTCTCGTCGAAATCCAAATTGTTCGGGTGGAATTATCTACAACATTTCTGTTTCCTCTTTCAGCCTTTTGGCGATAACTCTCTAGACGATTTTTCCTAGTGCTGATAGTAGGCTGATTGGTCTATAATTTTGAGGAAATTTCCGTTCCTTTCCAGGCTTGTTGAAAACTATCATTTCTGCAGTTTTCCATCTCTTTGGGTAGTATTCGGTCCTCATCACTCCGTTTGTTATATTCATCAAGGCTGCTTTTCCTTTTCTAGGCAATTTCTTCAACATATAATTCGTTATCCTATCTTCTCCCGGTGCTTTCCGGTTTTTCAGTTTCATTTTGATCTCTTTGATTTCTGTTGGTGAAGCCGGTTTTGGAATGATTTCGGTTTCCGGTGGTTCCATCATCAGTTCTTCGTTTGCCTCCACTTCTTCCTCTAGATCTTGATTGTCATCATCATTTCTGTAATTTATTCTGGCTTCTCTCTCAATTGAGTCGGCAAGTGCTTCGGCTTTTTCAAGTCTCGTATATACCATTCCGTTTGCTCCATGCAGTGGAGGTATAACTGTCTGTTCTCGTCGTAAGCGTTTTTGCATTTTCCAAGCCGAGTGATCTATTGTATTCAGTTCCCTTAATGTCTGGTGCCATCTGCTATTACGCAGTTCTGTTAAAGCATTTTTCAATATCTGAGTATGCTAATTCAGTTTCTTCTTGTCTTCTTCTCTTTTTGTTGTTCTGTTGATTTTTCTGAGTCTTCTTTTCCTTTATATCCCTTGGCGTATCTCCATGTGAATGTTTCGGAATTGGTTTCCTTATTCTCTTGGTGCTTTCTTCATAGGCTTCTTTTATTTGATTTTCCAATTTTTCAACTGCTTCATCTAATTCATCCCGGGTGTTTATTTGGGAAATTTCCGTGATTTTCTCCTGAAGTAAATTCTTATATTTCTCCCAGTCTGTGCGATCCTTGGTTTGTGTCTCTTCTTCGTTTCTTAGGCCATGTCCCACTATGAATTCTATGGGATTGTGGTCTGAAGTTCCGTCTTCTATTGTATCAATGCTGATTTCTTCAGTTATGTCTTTCATCACGACAATGTCCAGTACATCGGGTAGTCCATTTACTCTTGGTATGTAGGTCGGTATATCAGGTCCTATCACAACTGCATTAAGTTTTTCAGCATAAATCTTCAGTCTTCTCCCGTTGGTATTTTCCACTCTACTATTCCATTCCGGCGATTTGCAGTTAAGATCACCAATTATGATTTTAGGGTGTCTTCCTTCTAGTAGCATTTTTAGATCCTCTTCCAGCATGTCCTTATCCGGTGATTTATAAGTTGAAATAATCTTCACTTGTCCTCGATTGGTATTCACAATAATCGATATTGCTTCTACTTCTTGACCATTGAATATTTGGTCGAAATGGTGATCCATATTCCTTCTAGCCAGTATAGCAACGCCACCTGTGCTGTTAGGTCTATCATTTCTGTAGATATCGTAATTGGGAAATGCTATCCGAACGTTGGGGTTAAGTCTTGTTTCTTGGAGAGCTATGACATCCGGTCTCTTCTCTTCAATCAGTTCTTCGAATTCTGGACTGCGGGCTCTCAATCCTTCGACGTTTCAAGAGACGATTATGAGATTGTTCTTTATCGTCGTATCAGCCATTAAATATTTTTAATAATTTGCTGCATCTTCTTCTCAATCTCTTTCTCCAGATTCTGCATCATCGTGCTGAGGAGGTTTTTCGTGAACTTATCCAGTTCCTTAGTGATTCCAGAAATTCCTTTCCTGGTTTCGGCTTTTTTGACGGTTTTTGCCTTTTCGGTCTTTTTCTCTGGTTTCTTCGTCTCTCTGACTACTTTGGTTGCAGTTTCCTGGGATTTCTTCACTTCCGAAGAGTTTTGGGCTGGCTTCGGAGTATTTTGTGTTGGCCTCGAGCTGGTTTGGTTCGATCTTGTCTATCTATTGGTCTTTTTAGTGACCAATTTCCATTCGCTACATCCCTTGTAGCTGGCTGGATGTCCTTGCTATCCACAGAGAACACAAGAAGCATTTCGCTCCTCGTTCTCCCTGGTAGGCGTACACTCCTTGGAGCTTTGATTACCGGAGCATTTCACGCACCTCCATGGAAAAGTGCACTTACTTTGGGCATGTCCATATCGCTGACAGCGATAACATTGTCCAGGCCCGGTCGTCCTTCTCTTAGGTTCAACAACACAGTTCATGTTGTAGAGCCTTCTCACCTCGAAGATACCCTTATTCTGGGTTTTAACCAGCAATAAGGGCATCGGCCTCTTTGTTATATTTGAGGTCATCCTTATGACCTCAGCATCGACGATCCCTTGATCCTTGAGGTCGTCAAGGATCGTCGGGATATCTGCATCCAGCGGTAGATATCTTACTACCGCGTAGATTTTCTTTTCTTCCTTCCGTTGAAGAGTGTAAGACTCCCTATTTATTTTATGAAGGAAGTCCGTCATCCTTCTGTGATCATCGGCGGTTTGTGGGACGATCCTTATACCGTCCTTTACTGTCGTCGCTCTTTGGTATTTAATACCGTTCCGCATCAAGGCGTTTGAAATTGAAGTCCATTCGGACGTACCTTTCAGGGTGACTTGGGGGATTCTTTCTTTCCTCTCCTCCACTGGAGTGGTTTTCTGTTGGGCTGGGGTTTCAAAGACTCTTTTTTTGTTCGAGTCTTCATTGGACGAGGAGCTATCCTTTCTCACTCATTTGGCGGGTGGGGAAATTTTGTTTTGAGGGGTTTTGACCACCTCCATCTTCTGTTTTTGAACCGGTAAGGTCACTTCTTGGACATTTTTCAAAACAATGTTCTTTTTGAGTGCTTTGGAGTAAGGACTTTCCTTATTTCCCTCCTGCAACTCGAGCCTCTTCCTGAGATTTTTAATCTCAGCAACTAAGCTAGATACGCATCTATCTAGCTCATTCACCCTCGCTTTCAAACTTGCGTTCTCCTCTCTCAAAATATTGTGTTCGGACACGACATTAGCGATTCCTAGCGCGTCTTCTTCCATTACGGAATCGCAGTCCGAATGGTCAGGCATTTTAAAATCTAATTAATAATTACTTTGCTACTCAAAGCAATTTGAAATAAAATTTTTCAAGACAAAAAAGAAAAATATATCTCATGCGTAAAAACAAAACGACTCATCAAAAATTCTCTACGCTATGAGAAAAATCAGGAAAAAGATACGAAAAATAAGCTCACCTGATGCTTTCTGCAGAACCAACGATCTGGACCGATCTGGACTCTGAAGATGAACACCAACTTCGAAAATTTTAACGAATTAAAATTTCGATAACACACACACGTATACAACCTACACAAACTTCACAGACGGAATCAAAATTCCGTAGCTTCGCTAGTGTAAACTTTCACTTCGACTTTCTCTTCTGCTTTCTCTTTTATAGCACTAGGAGCACTGTAGCACGTCTTCTTTTGTCAAGCGAATGACTCGAATGCCGAATTGTCGAGCCGCCTGTCCGAGCAATGATGCTTCGAGCCCCCAACAGATACCCCGCCCAAGGACAGAGTGTCGGTTTCACGTTCCACCCCATGCTTGGACAACGAATCTTGTATCGCGCCAAACGCGGTGTTTTTAAATGCTTAAATGCACCCTCTATATCCAGGAATATAGCCAATGTCCATTTTTCGTATTGTAGTAGGTACGTCCTCAATACAGTTAACAACCGAGTGATCTAATGATTTGCCTATTTGGTAAGCATGCTGACAAGTGTGCAGGGGGTAAGCCTTTAAATTACCATCCCTGATATTTCCACCAACCTTTTCAGCGTCTTGATAACCAACGAGGAGGGCCTTATTGGGCGAAAGTCGTTCGCTCTGCTATCCGTTGGTTTGCCAGCACCTTTCTCCAGGGCAATGGTATATGTCCCAGAGTTAGAATCGCATGGAGAATGCGAAGCAGTGTGTTCCTTACGCCCAGTTCTTTTGTGCGAAAGGAACACATTTTCAATTTAGATCCATCATAACTGGATAGCAAAATATCATTATATTCCATTTGTTTATGTTTGAAACTCATTGCAAATGTATATTCTGATATATTATAACATGTACATATGAAGCTATGTCAATTTCGAAGTCAATTTGTTTATTATCCATGTGCTATCTTATAGGTTCTTCCAATATAGTTTATTTGCGAATAAGTATTATACCATTCATAAGAAAGAAGTCACCTTTAGATTCCACGTGTTCGTCAATTTCATTCTCGTTCTTATCATGTCGATACTCTCCTCTTAAACAAGCTGATTCTATATGTCTTTTTGTTTTTTTTTCTTAAAACTGATATCACTTGATTGTCTCTTATCTCACTGCGTGTGATATTCGCCACTCGTAAACTGAAAGTTTCCGTATATTGTCTACACCTTAGAATATAGCTACATGGAATGGACATTCAGTGTTGCAAATGAATGTTTTGTAGTACACACATTCGATGTTTCTCTGCCTAGCGCGACACTAAGGCAGTGGCTTTATATTGAAAAATATACCTACTTCTTATCTATTCATACTGAAAATTGATGTGACAATGATGTCCGAATCAACTGTCTCAATTGTGATTGTACATGTATCTAGTAGGGTAATACTTTACCCTATAATTTGGGATTCCTGTTGGGTGAAATAAAGATTTAGTATTTATAACAATTATCTATGTTCTAAGGTCTACACTGGCGTTTACATGCAACTCTGTTTGCGCAACTTTGTTTGCTCTTCTAATAACTGATTTTTACTTAGGTCATAAACCCACGACGCTTTGCCACGTGAATGGCTGCGTTCTTCTATACTCAAAATCTAATACCTACAGTGTCTACGTTCGTCCTGTAAACACCATTACAGAGCGAGTCGAACTGAAATTTTATCACAGATCAGCTGGTATCAGTGGATACTGCACAAATTGTCAATCTTGAATCAGTTCTGAATAAACGAATGACAAGTGTCAACCACAAAAATCGTGAGAAAAATTAGAATTTGAATGCGATTTGTTCGAAAATTTATATGAATAGATCATTCTCAGTGCCGATTAACCGGAAATTCTACAGTTTTATGAATAGTTTGTTTATAAGTTGTTTTTTTTTTGGTTTGTCGCGTTCCATCAGAGAATCTCCTTTCGCGAACCACCTTCGGAGCTGGGACTTATGGAGTTGATTCCGAAAACTCTAATACGTCTGGAACGAACGACCACTATTGACACTTTTTGTTTTGAAACTGAGTGCCCGAACGACTCGGAACAAAAAGTGCTGATAGAGTCTACCGGCCGAACGCACCTAGAATATCATAAACGCGAGAGTTTGTATGAATGTGCTGACACTTTTTGATATTTCACGCAGAAACTACCGAATGGATTTCGATGAAAATTCACAGTAATATAGCTTGTACATCGGAATAGGACATAGGTTACTGTTATATAGTTGTACGCATCCTGAAAATGTGATACTTATTTATCTACCTATGTTTGTAACTAATTAAGTGTTTTTCCTCTCTTCAGAGATCTGTTAGTTACTAGCTTCAGTCGGAGAGGTGGTCGGGGTTAATAGGTTGTAGCTAGCCCGGAACCTATTTTCAAAATAGAAAGCAATTTCGAAGGCTTTGGTTCCCACACAAAAACAAATTTATCCACTTTCAGAGATTTATTAATAAGATAGACTAAATTGCTCAAATTAGAATAAAAAGTTAAGAGTGAAATATTGAAAAATAGCTGCTTACAATTGGATTTAAACAATGAAAATTATTATGAATAGCTTCGAAGCGCAATGTCTCAAATGCAAAATGAAATAGAGCATACGAAATTATATAAATTGGATATCGAATGAAATAACAAAATATATAACAGAATACTTCCATAAGCAATTAAAATCCAGGTGAAGTGCTCCTATGCAGGAAGAACCATCTGATTTGGTACGATACTGTACACAGCACCATATAAGGATTTCCAGGTTCTGATCACCACAGTTTTCAGGTGTGATTGATTCTTCGAAGTTGGATGTTGGTCAACGAAGTTCAACTTGGAAATATAAATCGAAAATCTGGGCTTCACCCAAAAACTGTAAAATTAATTTCTTTCAGAGACCGTTCAGTAGAACATATTATTGTCCTTGCCGTCCATGTTTCGCATAAAAAGTTGTGTACTCAAGTATAAAAAATTACATATGTGAATCGACAGCCATTTTTCAAAAATAAAATAATAATAATCTAGCAAATAAAATTGGAACTGATTTTAACCGTTACATTGAATTATGAATATGGAATGAAAAATTTTTAATGAGTGAATTGAATTGAAGGGAACACTTTAGTGAAGATTTATTTTATATGGCGTGAGATTTTGAATATGAAAATGATCTGAATAATGAAATCTATAAAAAAATTAATTTTGAAGCGATTGAAAATGAACCTGAACGGCAAGGATGAATCGAATTTCGTTTGAAAAAAAAATCTTTGTTGGGCAGAGGAGATTGCAAAAACAAAAAAAATATATATATTTTAAAATATAAAGGCATCTTACCTCAATTTTTAATTGAGTTTCACTAAACCAATAGAAACTATAAAATACTAACTAAATCTCAAAATTTAATACCAAAAAATATCTATATCAAGAACTCAACTCTGATGACTTATTTCATTCACCAGACAAAGCAGAAAAGAAGGAATAAAATCTTCGAATAACCGATTAATATCTTATCAGATTGAAAACATGCGCCCATCTGCAAATCTGAATTCTTCGATACACGTACAAATGCAGTGGCGGTACAACAAATATGTAATGAATAAATTTGAATTTCAAAAAGAAAAAATTGTAACGATCGTTTCGTTACACATCTCCTCTACCCACCAAAAAAAAAAATCAGTGCATAAAATCCTGAAAGTGGAAAAAATTTTAATTTTAAATATTGAAATAGAAATTAATGGAATGCTAGATGGTCAGCAAACCTATTGGACAGTGCGCTACAGGAAGTTTGTGTCTGTATCCTCTTCAGTCCAAATAAAAAAATATTACTAATGGGCATTACAATATATAAAAGATATTTGTCCCCACACCAGATTTCTGAACAAAATATACAATTACAACAACGAATCACAAATAATTCAAGGATATTTCATGATGGATACCTCTCAATGATATGCTAAAAAGAGAACAGTTCTACGGTTCTTCTTTAATTTGGTTTGAAAAAGTTCTAAAATCAACCACTCAGTGAACAGTTCAAGGTTGGCAGTATATAGCTTCAAGAAACTATACACAACCAACCTGACTCTCCTCCCTACCTCCCTTTTCATTGTAATTTATAACCCACGACAAAATAGGACATCAGATCAGAACGACATTAAAAGGTAGAAAGAACAACAAAAAAAAAAAAAACTAAAGTTGGGCGCCAGTGAGATACTATCTCACACTCAAAATACTACGTAAGGTAAAATTATTGGAGCTAATCTATTCGAATCAATTACAAAACGAGAAAATCTGAAAATATTGTGAATCTAAACAAAAGCAGCTGAAAAATCTATCCAAAAATAGTTTCACTGAATAGTAATCAATCGCTTCTGACAAATTTCGGACAGACAGAATATTTATGCAAGTTATAAACTCACTTACATACTCTCTACGCCAAAATAACCGAAAATCTGGGAATTCAATATTTAACTGAGAGCCCCAGCTAAAGCTGTCCGTCCAAGTTTATCAATTGAGAAAATTCAAAAATAAAAAAATAAAACACTAAGCTGAAAATCAAATAAATGACCTCAACACACAAAAAATATGAACTAATTAAAAAAAATGAAAATTATATTAGGTACTAATAATTGTTGTTCTGATCATCAGTGCCACTATCACTAATATCTAACTTCAAATGGCTAACATGAAAATTACCCAAGTCATTTCCATTGAGATCCCTCAAATTGTATACCAAGGGTGAAAGAACTCTATGAACAACACAAGGAATATACTTAGGTGCTAATTTAGAGGAAAAATCATTAGCTGCATTGGATAACATAAAATTCTTCTTCCAAACCCTGTCTCCCACTCGGAATCTGACATCCCTACGTCTTAAATTATATCGACCCTTATTTAATTCATGCGAATGCAACAACCGCTTTCTGACATCCTCGAGTAGTTCAGGGACTTTAAGCTGAACTTCGGGGTCTAATACATTCCTAGAAATTTCTATGAAATTATTATCTCTTTCCGAAATCTTTCCATAGAATGAACCATCAGTTGGGACGTTCCTCATAAAACATAAATATGAAGGGGATAACTTAGTGACCTCATGTTTAGCCAGGCGAATAGCTTGTGCTATTTGATGGATATTTTCGTCCCAGAGTTTGTGATCATCCCGTATATAAGATCTTATAGCAGTTACAATAGTCTTATTAACTCTTTCAGTTGGGTTCGCCTGTGGAAAATATCGAGCATTGAACCAAATTTTCTGTACTTTATATTTATTCATCAAATTTTTGAATTCACTAGAAATAAACTGAGGTCCGTTATCGGCAACGAAAATTTGAGGTACTCCGAATATCAAAAATACATTATATTCTAGGAATTTCACGATAGACTTACTAGTTGCTTTCGCTAAGGGATGTACGAAGACAAATTTAGTGAACCAGTCAGTTACTACTAAAAGATATCTATTGCCGCTTTTCGATCTAGGATAAGGTCCTAATAAATCAGCCGATATTAATTGAAATGGAAAACGTATGTCCCTATTTTTGCCCATAAGTCCTGCCTGAGGAAGATTACTACTTTTACAAGAAGCACAGACTTTACAGTTCAAAATATAGTTTCTCACGTGTTTCCTCATTCTTGGCCAATAATATAGTTGTGATATACGTGACAATGTTTTATAAATACCCAAATGAGCAGCAAGAGGATCATCATGATACATATTCATGACTTCTTTCCTATGAGGACTTGGAATGACAATTTTCCACTCTGGAGAATCGTCACAAAGTCTAGATTGAGGAAGTATATGTTTGTATAAAACTTCACCTTCTACTTTGAAATCAGGATACTTTTGAGGATTTTTCTGGACTTCACACAGCATCCGTCGATACCAAGTGTCAGTTTTCATATCCTTCAGATCCAGCACAGCAATCTCGTCTTTATGGCTTTCCGGAATTCTGGATAGAGAATCTGCCACCTTATTGAGAGAGCCGCTTCTATGGACGATATCAAACTTATGTTGTGACAACTTTGTTATCCATCTGGCTAAACGTGGAGATGGATCCTTCATCGAATTCAACCACTTTAAGGATGAATGATCAGTGATAACAGTAAATTCAGTACCTTCAATGTAAGGTCTGAATTTGTCGATAGAGAAAACTATACCCAATAGTTCCTTCTCTGTAGTGGTATAATTTCTTTGGCATTTGTTAAGGGACTTACTACAGTAAGCTATAGGATGCTCAAAGCCATTTTCTTCCTGGAATAAAACTCCTCCTACTCCATAATTACTAGCATCAGCAGCAACGAAGAAACGTTTTGAGAAGTCAGGACTGGCAAGTATTGGAGCAGTAGTCAACATTTTCTTAATGTTTGTGAATGCTTCATCGGCCTCCCTTGTCCAAACGATAGGTTGCCCCTTCTTTCTTCCTTTGAGAAGATCGGTGATAGGAGCGCAGATTGTTGAGCTATTCTCCAAAAATCTCCTGTAATACCCAATTAAACCAATTAATCGTCTGACTTGAGTAGTATTTGTAGGAGTGGGATATTCTAATACTGCTTGAACTTTATCGGGGTCTGTTCTCAGCCCATCCTTATCCACAACAAAACCAAGGAAATTCAATGAAGACCGACAAAATTTACATTTATCGAAATTAACAGTCAAGTTAGCGTTACTAAGCTTCGAGTACAGTTCTTTCAACACACGAATATAAGTTTCGAAATCTGGGGTTACTACAATAATATCATCAATATAATAAAATACATAAGGTTCCAATGAAGGACCTATAACTCTATCCATTAACCTACACATAGCTTGGGCGCTATTATTCAAACCGAAACATACAATTTTAAAGCAGAAGAGACCTCTACCAGGAATAGCAAAAGTTGTTTTCAATTGAGATTCTTCGTCTAAAGGAATTTGGAAGAAGGCTTGTTTCAAATCTAATGAGGAAAGATATTGTGCATCTCGAACTTTGCTGATAATAGAATCTATTAAGGGCATAGGATAACTATCCGGCAACGTGATAGAATTTAACTTACGACCGTCGAAGCACACCCTATATGAACCGTCCTTCTTTTTGACTAACCACAAAGGACTTAACCACGGAGAACATTCAGTTACCGGTCTGATTATGTCCAATTTCAACATCTCGTCTACCTCATTATTCAAAATCTTCAACATAGCTGGAGACAAAGGATATTGCCTCTGCTTTATTGGTTTCGAACCCTGGGTGTCTATGTGATGGGTGTATAAATGAGTTTTACCAATTTTATCTTTAGGGCTGATATTCTCGAACAAATTGACAACACTATCGAGTTGAGCTTTTTGCTCTTTAGTCAGAGATTCAGTGCCATGTATAGCACGAATCGCAGAAATATTCAACATTTCTGAATTGAATGCATTATCCCTAAAATCTATGGACAGTTCAAAACATCGGATAAAGTCCATCCCCAAAATTAATTTGTGCGTAATAGAAGGAACAACCAAAAGTTTTATCGTTTTCGATGTACCCTCTAAACAAATAGGAACATGAATAAAACCTAGTGTGTTCTGCTCTTGTCCATCTGCTGTCGAGACAGCAGATATATCATAATTCAAGGACAAATTATATTTCTTCAACAGAAAGAGAGCCGAATTACCCAGGATTGAAACGTTGCTCCCACTATCCAACAAAGCTGTTACCGAATCATTGAATACTTTAACCGATATGTAAGGACGATTATCACCAAATTTATTAGCCAAAACTGGACTCATCTCAACAGGATGACATTTTGAAGACTTCAAGTCCGAAAGAGGTGGTTTTGTGGGTATAACTTTGTTACCATAAAAATTTTCAACTGTGATGAGCCATTCACGCCACCCTCTCCTTTCAGACTCGAAATCTATATGAATTACTTGGTCCCGTTCTGAACTTTGTTGGCAGGCTTTGCTTTTTCTCCCGAAGGTCCTGCAACGTCTGCCTGATTGCAGTACCTGCTCGCGTTTTTTGAACAGTTAGGGCAGTTACGTTTGGTAAAATCAACTTTTCCGCATAAATAGCAAAACTTCCTCATTTCTTTTTGATAATCCGAAAAAACATGCCCTGACATATTACAATTCCAGCATTTTACATTAGAAGAAATTGCGGAGACAATAGTCCTTCTAGGACCTGAAGGAAGATTGAGTGACAGAACATCTTCAACCTTTTTACAAAGGGAAGTTAAATCCGTAATAGTCTCAACATCCTGAAAAACTAAAGCTTTCACATAATCGGGTAATAAATTATTTTTTATGATTCCAACAATCTCCTTTTCAGAAGGTGGAGAATTTAATCTATTGAATTGACATTCCATATCTGTGATGAACATAGTTACTGATTCTCTAATTGATTGCTTTCTTGACTTGATCTCGGCTAACTTAATTTCATCATGACTACTATGAAGAAAAGTCGACTTTAGTTTAGAAACTAGATCAGACCAATCACTAAATCTATTCTTCAGAAAGTTATTATGCCACCACGTCCAAGCATCACCTTCAAAAAGATCGGCAGCTGAATCAAAAAGATCGGCATTATCACAACCCCTTGAGGATTTTAACGAGTCAATCAATTCTAAAAAAGATAATAAATCTTCTTTTCCAGAAAATTTCTTTATACCCCATTTATAAACTGGGACCTTTTTAGTAGGCACCGAGAAACCTGCTGCACTATGATGAGTTGGAGTTGATGATTGTAATGGATTGTTATTTTGTGATGAATGAGATGGCGATTGAACAATTGGATCTCTATTAACATGCCTATCAGAAAGATCCGCTTCCAAAATTAATACTCTTTTCAAAAGTTCTTGTTTAACATTGTTTTCAGATTCTGATTGTGCGAACAACCTCGAAATTCGCCCTGTCGCGTGAGTTATTCTAGACTCCAACTTTTTATCATCATCAGAAGATTTATCACTAAGATGTTGCAGCAAAGCTTCAATGTCATTTAAAGTGTCACCAATTTCTTTAACATTCTCATCAAACTTATATGTGTCTGATATCTCAACAAAACTCCTGTCGGAATTTTCCTGAGATAAAAGACCTCTTAAAACTTTCCGTTTTTCCTGAACAGTAGTGGGGGGAACAATACCTCTTATTGATATTTCATAGGTTAGTTCGAAACTTCTCAAATGATTTGGATTTAATTTAACCATAATGAAGACTAAAGTGAAGAATGTTGTGGAGACAAATACCAGCTGAGATAATCGCTTGTCGTGCTATCTTTTGCAATGTGAAAAAGATACCTATGGATATGTGATTGTGTGAGGAGCCTTCAAAATTGCAGAAATTTTAACAAAGGATGCAAAATACGAAAAATTTGCCCCACGTTGGGCGCCAAAAATTGTGTAACCAATTAAGTGTTTTTCCTCTCTTCAGAGATCTGTTAGTTACTAGCTTCAGTCGGAGAGGTGGTCGGGGTTAATAGGTTGTAGCTAGACCGGAACCTATTTTCAAAATAGAAAGCAATTTCGAAGGCTTTGGTTCCCACACAAAAACAAATTTATCCACTTTCAGAGATTTATTAATAAGATAGACTAAATTGCTCAAATTAGAATAAAAAGTTAAGAGTGAAATATTGAAAAATAGCTGCTTACAATTGGATTTAAACAATGAAAATTATTATGAATAGCTTCGAAGCGCAATGTCTCAAATGCAAAATGAAATAGAGCATACGAAATTATATAAATTGGATATCGAATGAAATAACAAAATATATAACAGAATACTTCCATAAGCAATTAAAATCCAGGTGAAGTGCTCCTATGCAGGAAGAACCATCTGATTTGGTACGATACTGTACACAGCACCATATAAGGATTTCCAGGTTCTGATCACCACAGTTTTCAGGTGTGATTGATTCTTCGAAGTTGGATGTTGGTCAACGAAGTTCAACTTGGAAATATAAATCGAAAATCTGGGCTTCACCCAAAAACTGTAAAATTAATTTCTTTCAGAGACCGTTCAGTAGAACATATTATTGTCCTTGCCGTCCATGTTTCGCATAAAAAGTTGTGTACTCAAGTATAAAAAATTACATATGTGAATCGACAGCCATTTTTCAAAAATAAAATAATAATAATCTAGCAAATAAAATTGGAACTGATTTTAACCGTTACATTGAATTATGAATATGGAATGAAAAATTTTTAATGAGTGAATTGAATTGAAGGGAACACTTTAGTGAAGATTTATTTTATATGGCGTGAGATTTTGAATATGAAAATGATCTGAATAATGAAATCTATAAAAAAATTAATTTTGAAGCGAATGAAAATGAACCTGAACGGCAAGGATGAATCGAATTTCGTTTGAAAAAAAAATCTTTGTTGGGCAGAGGAGATTGCAAAAACAAAAAAAATATATATATTTTAAAATATAAAGGCATCTTACCTCAATTTTTAATTGAGTTTCACTAAACCAATAGAAACTATAAAATACTAACTAAATCTCAAAATTTAATACCAAAAAATATCTATATCAAGAACTCAACTCTGATGACTTATTTCATTCACCAGACAAAGCAGAAAAGAAGGAATAAAATCTTCGAATAACCGATTAATATCTTATCAGATTGAAAACATGCGCCCATCTGCAAATCTGAATTCTTCGATACACGTACAAATGCAGTGGCGGTACAACAAATATGTAATGAATAAATTTGAATTTCAAAAAGAAAAAATTGTAACGATCGTTTCGTTACACATCTCCTCTACCCACCAAAAAAAAAAATCAGTGCATAAAACCCTGAAAGTGGAAAAAATTTTAATTTTAAATATTGAAATAGAAATTAATGGAATGCTAGATGGTCAGCAAACCTATTGGACAGTGCGCTACAGGAAGTTTGTGTCTGTATCCTCTTCAGTCCAAATAAAAAAATATTACTAATGGGCATTACAATATATAAAAGATATTTGTCCCCACACCAGATTTCTGAACAAAATATACAATTACAACAACGAATCACAAATAATTCAAGGATATTTCATGATGGATACCTCTCAATGATATGCTAAAAAGAGAACAGTTCTACGGTTCTTCTTTAATTTGGTTTGAAAAAGTTCTAAAATTAACCACTCAGTGAACAGTTCAAGGTTGGCAGTATATAGCTTCAAGAAACTATACACAACCAACCTGACTCTCCTCCCTACCTCCCTTTTCATTGTAATTTATAACCCACGACAAAATAGGACATCAGATCAGAACGACATTAAAAGGTAGAAAGAACAACAAAAAAAAAAAAAACTAAAGTTGGGCGCCAGTGAGATACTATCTCACACTCAAAATACTACGTAAGGTAAAATTATTGGAGCTAATCTATTCGAATCAATTACAAAACGAGAAAATCTGAAAATATTGTGAATCTAAACAAAAGCAGCTGAAAAATCTATCCAAAAATAGTTTCACTGAATAGTAATCAATCGCTTCTGACAAATTTCGGACAGACAGAATATTTATGCAAGTTATAAACTCACTTACATACTCTCTACGCCAAAATAACCGAAAATCTGGGAATTCAATATTTAACTGAGAGCCCCAGCTAAAGCTGTCCGTCCAAGTTTATCAATTGAGAAAATTCAAAAATAAAAAAATAAAACACTAAGCTGAAAATCAAATAAATGACCTCAACACACAAAAAATATGAACTAATTAAAAAAAATGAAAATTATATTAGGTACTAATAATTGTTGTTCTGATCATCAGTGCCACTATCACTAATATCTAACTTCAAATGGCTAACATGAAAATTACCCAAGTCATTTCCATTGAGATCCCTCAAATTGTATACCAAGGGTGAAAGAACTCTATGAACAACACAAGGAATATACTTAGGTGCTAATTTAGAGGAAAAATCATTAGCTGCATTGGATAACATAAAATTCTTCTTCCAAACCCTGTCTCCCACTCGGAATCTGACATCCCTACGTCTTAAATTATATCGACCCTTATTTAATTCATGCGAATGCAACAACCGCTTTCTGACATCCTCGAGTAGTTCAGGGACTTTAAGCTGAACTTCGGGGTCTAATACATTCCTAGAAATTTCTATGAAATTATTATCTCTTTCCGAAATCTTTCCATAGAATGAACCATCAGTTGGGACGTTCCTCATAAAACATAAATATGAAGGGGATAACTTAGTGACCTCATGTTTAGCCAGGCGAATAGCTTGTGCTATTTGATGGATATTTTCGTCCCAGAGTTTGTGATCATCCCGTATATAAGATCTTATAGCAGTTACAATAGTCTTATTAACTCTTTCAGTTGGGTTCGCCTGTGGAAAATATCGAGCATTGAACCAAATTTTCTGTACTTTATATTTATTCATCAAATTTTTGAATTCACTAGAAATAAACTGAGGTCCGTTATCGGCAACGAAAATTTGAGGTACTCCGAATATCAAAAATACATTATATTCTAGGAATTTCACGATAGACTTACTAGTTGCTTTCGCTAAGGGATGTACGAAGACAAATTTAGTGAACCAGTCAGTTACTACTAAAAGATATCTATTGCCGCTTTTCGATCTAGGATAAGGTCCTAATAAATCAGCCGATATTAATTGAAATGGAAAACGTATGTCCCTATTTTTGCCCATAAGTCCTGCCTGAGGAAGATTACTACTTTTACAAGAAGCACAGACTTTACAGTTCAAAATATAGTTTCTCACGTGTTTCCTCATTCTTGGCCAATAATATAGTTGTGATATACGTGACAATGTTTTATAAATACCCAAATGAGCAGCAAGAGGATCATCATGATACATATTCATGACTTCTTTCCTATGAGGACTTGGAATGACAATTTTCCACTCTGGAGAATCGTCACAAAGTCTAGATTGAGGAAGTATATGTTTGTATAAAACTTCACCTTCTACTTTGAAATCAGGATACTTTTGAGGATTTTTCTGGACTTCACACAGCATCCGTCGATACCAAGTGTCAGTTTTCATATCCTTCAGATCCAGCACAGCAATCTCGTCTTTATGGCTTTCCGGAATTCTGGATAGAGAATCTGCCACCTTATTGAGAGAGCCGCTTCTATGGACGATATCAAACTTATGTTGTGACAACTTTGTTATCCATCTGGCTAAACGTGGAGATGGATCCTTCATCGAATTCAACCACTTTAAGGATGAATGATCAGTGATAACAGTAAATTCAGTACCTTCAATGTAAGGTCTGAATTTGTCGATAGAGAAAACTATACCCAATAGTTCCTTCTCTGTAGTGGTATAATTTCTTTGGCATTTGTTAAGGGACTTACTACAGTAAGCTATAGGATGCTCAAAGCCATTTTCTTCCTGGAATAAAACTCCTCCTACTCCATAATTACTAGCATCAGCAGCAACGAAGAAACGTTTTGAGAAGTCAGGACTGGCAAGTATTGGAGCAGTAGTCAACATTTTCTTAATGTTTGTGAATGCTTCATCGGCCTCCCTTGTCCAAACGATAGGTTGCCCCTTCTTTCTTCCTTTGAGAAGATCGGTGATAGGAGCGCAGATTGTTGAGCTATTCTCCAAAAATCTCCTGTAATACCCAATTAAACCAATTAATCGTCTGACTTGAGTAGTATTTGTAGGAGTGGGATATTCTAATACTGCTTGAACTTTATCGGGGTCTGTTCTCAGCCCATCCTTATCCACAACAAAACCAAGGAAATTCAATGAAGACCGACAAAATTTACATTTATCGAAATTAACAGTCAAGTTAGCGTTACTAAGCTTCGAGTACAGTTCTTTCAACACACGAATATAAGTTTCGAAATCTGGGGTTACTACAATAATATCATCAATATAATAAAATACATAAGGTTCCAATGAAGGACCTATAACTCTATCCATTAACCTACACATAGCTTGGGCGCTATTATTCAAACCGAAACATACAATTTTAAAGCAGAAGAGACCTCTACCAGGAATAGCAAAAGTTGTTTTCAATTGAGATTCTTCGTCTAAAGGAATTTGGAAGAAGGCTTGTTTCAAATCTAATGAGGAAAGATATTGTGCATCTCGAACTTTGCTGATAATAGAATCTATTAAGGGCATAGGATAACTATCCGGCAACGTGATAGAATTTAACTTACGACCGTCGAAGCACACCCTATATGAACCGTCCTTCTTTTTGACTAACCACAAAGGACTTAACCACGGAGAACATTCAGTTACCGGTCTGATTATGTCCAATTTCAACATCTCGTCTACCTCATTATTCAAAATCTTCAACATAGCTGGAGACAAAGGATATTGCCTCTGCTTTATTGGTTTCGAACCCTGGGTGTCTATGTGATGGGTGTATAAATGAGTTTTACCAATTTTATCTTTAGGGCTGATATTCTCGAACAAATTGACAACACTATCGAGTTGAGCTTTTTGCTCTTTAGTCAGAGATTCAGTGCCATGTATAGCACGAATCGCAGAAATATTCAACATTTCTGAATTGAATGCATTATCCCTAAAATCTATGGACAGTTCAAAACATCGGATAAAGTCCATCCCCAAAATTAATTTGTGCGTAATAGAAGGAACAACCAAAAGTTTTATCGTTTTCGATGTACCCTCTAAACAAATAGGAACATGAATAAAACCTAGTGTGTTCTGCTCTTGTCCATCTGCTGTCGAGACAGCAGATATATCATAATTCAAGGACAAATTATATTTCTTCAACAGAAAGAGAGCCGAATTACCCAGGATTGAAACGTTGCTCCCACTATCCAACAAAGCTGTTACCGAATCATTGAATACTTTAACCGATATGTAAGGACGATTATCACCAAATTTATTAGCCAAAACTGGACTCATCTCAACAGGATGACATTTTGAAGACTTCAAGTCCGAAAGAGGTGGTTTTGTGGGTATAACTTTGTTACCATAAAAATTTTCAACTGTGATGAGCCATTCACGCCACCCTCTCCTTTCAGACTCGAAATCTATATGAATTACTTGGTCCCGTTCTGAACTTTGTTGGCAGGCTTTGCTTTTTCTCCCGAAGGTCCTGCAACGTCTGCCTGATTGCAGTACCTGCTCGCGTTTTTTGAACAGTTAGGGCAGTTACGTTTGGTAAAATCAACTTTTCCGCATAAATAGCAAAACTTCCTCATTTCTTTTTGATAATCCGAAAAAACATGCCCTGACATATTACAATTCCAGCATTTTACATTAGAAGAAATTGCGGAGACAATAGTCCTTCTAGGACCTGAAGGAAGATTGAGTGACAGAACATCTTCAACCTTTTTACAAAGGGAAGTTAAATCCGTAATAGTCTCAACATCCTGAAAAACTAAAGCTTTCACATAATCGGGTAATAAATTATTTTTTATGATTCCAACAATCTCCTTTTCAGAAGGTGGAGAATTTAATCTATTGAATTGACATTCCATATCTGTGATGAACATAGTTACTGATTCTCTAATTGATTGCTTTCTTGACTTGATCTCGGCTAACTTAATTTCATCATGACTACTATGAAGAAAAGTCGACTTTAGTTTAGAAACTAGATCAGACCAATCACTAAATCTATTCTTCAGAAAGTTATTATGCCACCACGTCCAAGCATCACCTTCAAAAAGATCGGCAGCTGAATCAAAAAGATCGGCATTATCACAACCCCTTGAGGATTTTAACGAGTCAATCAATTCTAAAAAAGATAATAAATCTTCTTTTCCAGAAAATTTCTTTATACCCCATTTATAAACTGGGACCTTTTTAGTAGGCACCGAGAAACCTGCTGCACTATGATGAGTTGGAGTTGATGATTGTAATGGATTGTTATTTTGTGATGAATGAGATGGCGATTGAACAATTGGATCTCTATTAACATGCCTATCAGAAAGATCCGCTTCCAAAATTAATACTCTTTTCAAAAGTTCTTGTTTAACATTGTTTTCAGATTCTGATTGTGCGAACAACCTCGAAATTCGCCCTGTCGCGTGAGTTATTCTAGACTCCAACTTTTTATCATCATCAGAAGATTTATCACTAAGATGTTGCAGCAAAGCTTCAATGTCATTTAAAGTGTCACCAATTTCTTTAACATTCTCATCAAACTTATATGTGTCTGATATCTCAACAAAACTCCTGTCGGAATTTTCCTGAGATAAAAGACCTCTTAAAACTTTCCGTTTTTCCTGAACAGTAGTGGGGGGAACAATACCTCTTATTGATATTTCATAGGTTAGTTCGAAACTTCTCAAATGATTTGGATTTAATTTAACCATAATGAAGACTAAAGTGAAGAATGTTGTGGAGACAAATACCAGCTGAGATAATCGCTTGTCGTGCTATCTTTTGCAATGTGAAAAAGATACCTATGGATATGTGATTGTGTGAGGAGCCTTCAAAATTGCAGAAATTTTAACAAAGGATGCAAAATACGAAAAATTTGCCCCACGTTGGGCGCCAAAAATTGTGTAACCAATTAAGTGTTTTTCCTCTCTTCAGAGATCTGTTAGTTACTAGCTTCAGTCGGAGAGGTGGTCGGGGTTAATAGGTTGTAGCTAGACCGGAACCTATTTTCAAAATAGAAAGCAATTTCGAAGGCTTTGGTTCCCACACAAAAACAAATTTATCCACTTTCAGAGATTTATTAATAAGATAGACTAAATTGCTCAAATTAGAATAAAAAGTTAAGAGTGAAATATTGAAAAATAGCTGCTTACAATTGGATTTAAACAATGAAAATTATTATGAATAGCTTCGAAGCGCAATGTCTCAAATGCAAAATGAAATAGAGCATACGAAATTATATAAATTGGATATCGAATGAAATAACAAAATATATAACAGAATACTTCCATAAGCAATTAAAATCCAGGTGAAGTGCTCCTATGCAGGAAGAACCATCTGATTTGGTACGATACTGTACACAGCACCATATAAGGATTTCCAGGTTCTGATCACCACAGTTTTCAGGTGTGATTGATTCTTCGAAGTTGGATGTTGGTCAACGAAGTTCAACTTGGAAATATAAATCGAAAATCTGGGCTTCACCCAAAAACTGTAAAATTAATTTCTTTCAGAGACCGTTCAGTAGAACATATTATTGTCCTTGCCGTCCATGTTTCGCATAAAAAGTTGTGTACTCAAGTATAAAAAATTACATATGTGAATCGACAGCCATTTTTCAAAAATAAAATAATAATAATCTAGCAAATAAAATTGGAACTGATTTTAACCGTTACATTGAATTATGAATATGGAATGAAAAATTTTTAATGAGTGAATTGAATTGAAGGGAACACTTTAGTGAAGATTTATTTTATATGGCGTGAGATTTTGAATATGAAAATGATCTGAATAATGAAATCTATAAAAAAATTAATTTTGAAGCGAATGAAAATGAACCTGAACGGCAAGGATGAATCGAATTTCGTTTGAAAAAAAAATCTTTGTTGGGCAGAGGAGATTGCAAAAACAAAAAAAATATATATATTTTAAAATATAAAGGCATCTTACCTCAATTTTTAATTGAGTTTCACTAAACCAATAGAAACTATAAAATACTAACTAAATCTCAAAATTTAATACCAAAAAATATCTATATCAAGAACTCAACTCTGATGACTTATTTCATTCACCAGACAAAGCAGAAAAGAAGGAATAAAATCTTCGAATAACCGATTAATATCTTATCAGATTGAAAACATGCGCCCATCTGCAAATCTGAATTCTTCGATACACGTACAAATGCAGTGGCGGTACAACAAATATGTAATGAATAAATTTGAATTTCAAAAAGAAAAAATTGTAACGATCGTTTCGTTACATGTTATCGACGTATGCTACATATGTTATATTTCATATTGAATTAATTCCTTGTACAAAGATCATTCTAATAAATGCTTCCAAACTGAATGCTACAATTTCTTTAAAATTATTCAAATATTCAACAATTGGCGACGAGTTAAAAATTAATTCGCAACGAAATATTCAACGGTAGTGAACATGGAATCAAGCAGTGGTTCAACGCAGAATACGTTGATTGAACATCTCCGAGAGTTCGACATACATCACAACGATTGGTCCATATTCAAACCAAGATTGACTAATTTCTTCGAGGCAAATCCCATCACAAATGAAGAAAGAAAAAGGTCAGTTTTCCTGAATATTTTATCAGAAGATTCCTATCGTCTTTTGTTCAATTTGTGAATGCCGAAGACACCAGAGTCACAGGGGTTCAAAGAGCTACTCGACATATTCAATAGACATTTTGGATCTCAGAAGTGCATATTCGCAGAAAGGAGTAAATTCTATAATTCTTTCAAGCAAACTTCTGAAAATTTGCAAGAATGGGCCGCACGTGTTAGAAGCCTTGCTGTTCATTGTGAATTTGGTGAAGAGCTGCAAGTGGTTCTCAGAGATCGATTCATCATGGGATTGGAAAAAGGACCAATAAGGGATTGATTATTTGAAGAATCCAATAATATTTCATTTGAAGATGCTGTGAGAATTGCAAACATAAAACAAGCATCATCCGTCAAACATGGAGAGCCGATTCCGCCATTTGCATGTAAGAATGAGGTATATCAAATGCGCAAGTACTCATCAGCTGATAGGACCACATCATCAAGTGCTTCATTTCAAAAATCATCAGCCACCAAGTCAACGAACAAGCCTAGAACATTTCCCACACCATGTAAGGTATGCGGTAGGAAGAATCACCTAACTTCGGAATGCAGATTCAAGGAAAATTAATGCCACATCTGTAAGAAATAGGGTCATATGGCTCCAGTTTGTCGAAATTACAACTCTCAAAATCGTAAGAGTGAAAATTCACAAAATTTTTTAGAAGAACAATTCAACACCTTATATTCCTTTAGATAGTAAAATTGAATTTAAACCCATAATGGTGAACTTAATTATAAAAAATGAACAGTTTGCATTTAAACTTGATACTGGTTCCAGTATGACAGCTGTGTCAAAAATATTTTATGAAAAATATTTTCAAAATTTTGATTTAAAAACTTCTAACTTAACATTACATGTTTACAATGGAATGTCAGTGACACCTTTAGGTTATCTTGAATTGGAAGTTTTTTATAATAATATGAACGAAATACTAAATATTTATGTTATAGAAAATGGAGGACCCCCAATCTTAGGCAGAGATTTTGTTTCAAAATTTAATATCAGCATAAATACTGAAATTAGAAATATCAATAATATTGAAATTAATTTGTATAGGGAATTCCCAAAGCTTTTTGAAGAAGGTCTAGGAACATTCAATAAAGCAAAAGCTAAACTTTTACTAAAAACTCCAGAATCAGTTCAACCAAAATTTATGCGAGCTTGGTCTGTACCTTACGCATTAAGAATTAAGATTGAGGAAGAGCTTGATCGTCTTGTTTCATTAGGTGTCATTATACCTGTAGATTTTGCTGATTGGGCTACCCCAATTATACCTGTTATGAAGAAGAATGGTAAAATTAGAATATGCGGTAACTTCAAAATTACTATAAATCCTCATTTGGTAAGGGATGAATATCCATTACCTGTTGCTAGAGAATTATTTGATAAATTAGGAACTGGAAAGGAATTTTCAAAAATAGATCTATCAAATGCTTACTGGCAAATTCTTCTAGACGATGATTCTACAAATTTAACCGTTATTTCTACACATAAAGGTTTAAATGAATTTTTGAGATTACCATTTGGTTGCACTCCTGCTCCTAAAATTTTTCAGAAGATGATTGAATCACTTTTGACAGGACTTGAGGGTGTAGTAGTCTTACAAGATGATGTTGCTATAACTGGTAAAGATAGAACAGAGCATTGTGAGCGAATTAGAAAGGTATTACGAATACTGGAAAGTTCGGGTCTTAAAGTTTCTAAGGGAAATGTATATTTTTTCAGCCTTCCATAGAATATTTGGGCCATATTATTGATAAAGATGGCATCCATCCATGTCCAAAAAAAGTTGAAGCCGTTAGAAATGCTGCTATACCAGTAAATGTAGTTCAGTTGAAATCATTTTTAGGACTTGTTAATTACTATTGCAGATTTATTGAGAATATCTCTAAAATACTTCGACCTTTATATTCATTATTAAAAAAGGTTAGTGGTTGGAAGTGGACCACAAGCTGTCAAAATGCTTTCCAACAAGTGAAAAATCTACTTAGTTCTGACAAAATTCTTATTCCATACAGTCCTCAACTACCTCTAAAGTTGACAGTTGATGCATCAGACTATGGCATTGGCGCTATTTTAAGCCACACTCTACCAGATAAAAGTGAAAAACCTTTAGCTTATTCATCTCGATTGTTAACAGATGCAGAAAAAAAATATTCTGAATTTGAAAAAGAAGGTTTAAGTATAATATTTGGCTTACAAAAATATAATCAGTATTTAAATGGCAATAAATTTACTTTAGTCACAGATCACAAACCTTTAGTAAATATTTTTAGTCAAAATAAGGGATTGCCACAATATGCTGCTAATAGAGTAAGAAGATGGGCATCTATCTTGTCTAATTATGATTATATCATAGAGTACATAAAATCTAAAGACAACTTAGCAGATTGCCCCTCACGTATACCATTAAATGAAAGTTTTGATTCAAATATTGATGTTGATTTTGATTACATAAACTTTTTTGATAGTAATACAGAATTTCACACTAAATTTGCAGATATCAGAAATGCCATGAAACATGATAAGATTTTGAATCAGGTTATCAAGTTTGTCAAGAGTAATAAATGGCCTTCCAAAACTTATAGAAATAAAATTTTCACTCCGTATTTGAATAAAAACACATCTCGGTATTGCTAAATCAAAAGGAATAGCAAGATCTTATTTCTGGTGGCCAAAAATTGACTCAGATATAGAAAAGAAAATTAAATCTTGTGAAATATGTAAACTGCACAGCCGAAGTGCAAATAAATCTGAATTACATTCATGGCCATACCCAGATAAATCTTGGGATCGACTTTAGATTTTTTAGGGCCCTTCAAAAACAATTATTTTTTAATTTTGGTTGACGCTTATTCGAAATGGACTGAAGTGTTTCCTATGACTAATATGAGCGCAGAAAATGCTGTCAAATCCTTAAGATGTACCTTTGCTCGATTTGGATTGCCGAAATTGATTGTAAGTGATCAAGGACGTCAATTTGAATCTGAGAAATTTCAAAAGTTTTTGTTCAATAACAATATAAAATTCATTGACTCACCTGCATATCATCAAAGTTCAAATGGTCAAACTGAATCATCAGTGAAAATTATAACATCTGCACTCAATGAAATAATGACTAACGCAACAATGATATTTGTTTAGCTCTATCACGATTTTTGCTTGATTATAGAAATTCCATTCATTCTGCCACAGGTGTAACTCCTTCAGAGTTGATTTTTCGTCATAAAGTTAATAATCGTTTCAGTTTATTGCTACCTAGATCTGATGTAATTGAAAAAGTTCATACAAATCAGCAAACACAAAAGAAATATTTTTCAGGAAATAGAAATGTAACATTTGATATAAATGAGCGAGTGATGGTGAAAACACATAAAGATAATAAAGATTTTTGGGAAAAAGGAATAATACAGAAAAAAGTTGGTAAAGTCGTTTATTTCGTATTTATCGGAGCTAAAAATACTACTGTGAAAAAGCATATAGATCAATTGAAACCTGATTTTTATGATATGTCTATTCCGCTTACCACAGATCGAATAGAAAATAATAATGAACATAATGTAACAGTTACTGATTCTGAAATTGGTAAGAGTGAAAACAACAAAAATAAACGTGCTAGCCTTCCGATTGCTTTAAGGAAATGAAAACGAACAATTAGAACTATCGAAAGACTTGGAAATTGAAAATTATATAAATGTACATTTATATAGCAATTTTGATATTGTATTATTTGTGAATAAATAGTTTAAAGTAAATAGTAGTTATGTAAGAATGATTTGTAAATAGGGTTTTAATCTATATTTGAATTTATTGTTAATATTAAATTTTTCAAGGGAAGAGATGTTATATAGTTATACGCATCCTGAAAATGTGATACTTATTTATCTACCTATGTTATGGATGTATGCTACATATGTTATATTTCATATTGAATTAATTCCTTGTACAAAGATCATTCTAATAAATGCTTCCAAACTGAATGCTACAATTTCTTTAAAATCATTCAAATATTTAACAATTTATGAAGATATTATGTGAAGATATGAAGAAAAATATCGATTTCAATATCCGTCCTAGCCGTTTTTTTCAAGCTCTTGAGGCTGATGTTGGGTAACCTATAAAAGGTAGAGAAAAATGATCACGTAAAGTTTTTTATAGCTCAAAAATTCCTTTTCAATAGTCTTATCTACTTTTCGAGGATATCCAATTTCAACATTTTCACTTCAATCCAAAATAGTGTTCCATTTACATAACCAGGAACAAGATGATATATTCTGAAGGGAATTTCACTATAGTGTAGAAAATTTATTCGAGAAGGTGTTCGTGTGACATTCATTCCTGTATGTAATGAAAAATTACAAAAATCACCGATTTTTTTCATGAACACGTGAATGAAGCAGTATTTTTCAGGCTTTCATGGCGGACGCTGGTTTCTTTACCTTCATAGAGGAAAATGATTGTGCACAGTTTTGTAGAGCTCAAAAAGTTTAATGGAAAAGTCTCAGATGGCATTTATCTAAATTTCCAGAATAACTCAAGATAACCAATTTGTTATGGAATATAAGCTCAAAGAAAGGAGAGAAGTAATATACTGTATAAATATTTAGTCATTTAAAATTTTTGAGAATAATAACAGGTTGGCATCAGAGACCTACCTTATTCCGTATTCGTCGTCTCGCAGAGTCCTTTCGCAATCTGCTGCAAGTCCACACACTTGTAGTAATGTCCAGAGGGCTCAATTGATAGAGGCGATTATGAAACAAATAGTTCCAAACAAAAATTCAGCGAAAATAGCTAGCGGCATAAAATTCATCACATGCGGGATCAATCGATATCATCGATTCTTCTTGAGTCTTTTCCTCCACACATGCCTTCTTCTCCTCCGTGCCGTGAGGAGGGAGATGAGGAGACTCCTGATACCACATATAGCGCGCGTAATTTAAAAAATATCCAAAGCAAAAGAGTTTCCCAAACATCCTGCCCCCGATAAAATGCCTTGACCATTTTATAGAGAAACAAAAATATATAATATAATACTAAAATAAAAAATATAATTACTACATATGAGAAAACCCATACAACAAACTCAAAAGATTATGAGCATTTTCGCGTGCGCATGAAAATCAATTACGGAAAAAAATGAAAAAAAAATAAAAGTATATACAAGTTCGGAAAATCGAACATTAATCAATAGGGAGACGGCATAGTTTCACTAGCGGCCCTTTTAAAAGACCTGAAATTGTTTTAACTGTAGCCACTCTGACAACATCGTCATCACCAGGGTGTAGTGTGACAAATCTAGCTAGACTTCGCTTTCCTAGAGTTAGATTCTCATCTTTAATTAAAACGAGAGAACCAAGTTTCGGTGAGGAAATGAAATCGAGCCACTTGTTTCGCTGCTGCAGAGTGTCAAGATACTGGCGTCGTCACCGGCGCCAAAAATCTTGGTGTAGGCGTTGCAGTACTTGCCATCTTGACAACCGATTAATAGAAACTCAAGTAAATAAATCAGGGGTAGCAACCACAAAGGTTTTTTTTTGGGGTGTAGCATGGGGAAAATCTGCAAGTTAGACGAACCACCCTCTCCTGAGGGGGAACAAGTGTGGGGATTCTCACTCTCCTGAGCTCGAGACTCACTAAAAACACTTAACTGCTTCTTGAATATTGGTTCCGGACATTTGCCTATAAACCGTTCATGTCTAAGTCGGTTTTCTTCTTGCACACTATCGTGCTGGGATTTATGTGTTTATCCTCTATTGGATAACACTTTATTGGATTGTTCAATAAGTTTCTGTTCCTATATTTTGAACTCTTTTCAATCGATCTCTTGGTCTCCTTCGCTAAATTCTCATTCTCATTTTGTCTTCCTCTGGGTCGTAGTCCATTAGTCTCCTGAGTTCTTCATTCGGATGGTTTTTCGCTGTTTCGAATAATTTCTCTACTTTTCTGTTCATGAACTCCGTTATCGTTTTCCATTTTAGGTCCCTATAACTCTGTCTATTCCTGACAAACCAAGGTGCATGTATTGCACATCGTAGCAGCTCGTTTTCAGTGGCCTGAATTCTTTTGATATGGCTCTTCGCCGCGAAACCCCAGGCAACTGATCCATAATTCACTTGAGGCCTAGCAACGGCTTTGATTATCCTCAATTTTGTCTCTTTCGACATGTGGCTTCTTCTTCCTATCAGAGGGTGGAGTCTACTCATCGCTGCTATCGTTTTTTCGATTGCTTGGTTGATCATCATCATCATCATTATCATTGCCGTAACCCGTTACCGGGTATAAAACTACAAAAAGAAGAAAAAAAAAGAAAAATTGCGAACAGACTAGTAATTTTTTAGGGCTAATTGCGACTGTGTGCCCTCCTGTGACTAAAGAGACCCAACCGCGACCTGCAGATCCTTCCACACTCATGGATTCTTCATTATAACTGTGTACCAAAGATCTCCACTGTGACCTGTCTAACGCTAGTTGTTCCCAGTTATGATTGACATTAACTAATTTTAGGGATTGATGTAGTGTATCCTTAAACCGCTTATACTGGCCTCCTGGTTTCCGGGCTCCCTCTGTGAATTCGCCATATAGAGCTATTTTGGGGAGTCTTGTGTCTTGCATCCTCAGAATGTGGCCGCTCCATCTGAGTCGGGCCCTCGTTACTTGAGTCTCAATTGTTGTACAACTCGCGCGTTGCAAGACTTCTGCGTTCAAAACTTTGTGGAACGATCTGATGTGCATTATCTGTCTTAGATGACGTTGTTGCGTTTGTTCAAGCTCTTTGTTATGTCGCCTGTAGGGCGTCCAGCTTTCGCTTCCGTAAAGAAGCGTTGGGAGGACCACTGCTTTTAAAACAGCTGTCTTGGTCTTCAGATTCAGGTCGTGATTTTTAAACACTCTGTCCTTTAGCTTCCAGATTGCCCGTGATGCCGAATTGATACGGTTTTGTATTTCCGTGTCTAGATTAGCACTAGTATTTATGAAGCTTCCCAAGTATTTGAACTGCTCGACCTGTTCTAGAGTTTCATTCTCCAAGCTGATTTCTGTTTGAAGGCTTTCTGGCGGACTTACCAGGATTTTGGTCTTGTCGATATTGAGTCTAAGTCCTAAAGCTTCGTATATATGTTTATAGGTATCTATCATTATCTGTAAATCCTCTGAGCTGCTAGCGATGAGTGAACAGTCGTCTGCATATTGAAGTTCCGTGATAAACTTGGTACGGGTTTTTGCTCTGAGTCGATTCAGGTTAAACAGGCCTCCATCAAATCTGAATCTTATCCCAACACCTCTTACGGGCATACTCATGTCAGCAATTATCGATACAGCTATGGCGAAAATATTGAACAGTACCTAAATGCGGTAATACGCAGCCTTGTTTTATTCTAGAGTTGGTTGAGAAGTGGTCGGTTGTAGAGCCATTATGCTGTATTCTAGCGGTGTTGTTGGTATGAAGGCTATTACACACTGCAGTCTTTTCTTCTGTAGTAATATTGCTTGGCACTTTTGTCCATTGAGTTTGATTTTCTACCTTATGCACCAGTCATTTGTTTCGTCAATCGTTTCTTGTAGAACTCGTTCTATTACTTCTGGGTTGCGGTGTCGAGTTGCTATGCCTGTGTCGTCAGCATATAACGTTAGCATGGTTCTTGGATTCTTCGGAATATCGTGAATGTATATGTTGTACAGAAGTGGCCCAAGCACTTGTTGTGAAGCATTCTCCTTCCACTTTCACGTAAAATCTTCTATTTTTGAGATAATTCCGGATCAACTGGCATATTTTGATCGAATATCCAGCACATATCTTATATATTAATTCTTCATGCCATACTCTGTCGAATTCTCTGTCGACGTCTAGTAAGACAAGACCTATAGCTTGTTCATTTTGGAATTCCTCTGTAATATATTCTGTGAGCCTTAATAATTGTTGCTCTGTTGAATGTTCTCTTCTGAATCCAAACTGTTCTGGTGGTATTAATTTCAGATTTTCGGTTTCCTGATTTTGCCTCGTAGCTATAATCCTTTCTAATACTATTTCTAAAGCCGACAGCAGACTTATTGGTCAGTAGTTTTGTGGGAACTTCTTCTCTTTGAATGGTTTATTGAACACTATGACTTCCACTGCTTTCCATTTTTCTGTGTAGTGTTCTGTCCTCATAATTTGATTCGCGATATTTGTTAGAGCGGCTATGCCTTTTCTAGGTAACTTCTTTAACAGAACATTCGTTATTTTATCGCTTCCGGGAGCTTTCCTCTTCTTCAAACTTCTAATTATTTCCCTGATTCCATTTGGCTATGTTGGTTTGTCTATTTCAGCAGCCGCTGGTAATTAATCCATTTCTTCATCATTTTCTTCAACCAGTTCTTTCAAATTTTCATTATCGTCGTCTATCCTGTAATTTATTTTCGCTCGATCGAGTCCGCCAATGCATCTGCCTCATCAGTATTGGTATACGCCATTCCCCTTTAACAGTGTAGGGGTGATCATCAGCTCCATGCTGATGATCAATTCTATTCAGTTCTTGAACCTTTTTGTTCCATCTGCTTGTTCTCAAAACTTTCAGGGCATTTTTTACAACTTGGCTATGGCGGTTGAGGTTCCTTCTATTCAGATCATTTTTATTCATCCGATATATTCTTATGATTCTTCGATTTTCTCGTATAAGATCTTTTACTTCTTTTGGCGTATCACCTTGCGGATGACTTGTTGCTGGTCTTCTCACTTTTTTCGTGCTTTCAGCTCTTCCAGTTTATCAACCGCACATTCCAGATCCTCTGGAGTACTTCTTGTTGGAATTTTTGTTATTCCCGATTGTATTAAATGGCTATATTTAGCCCAATTGGTATATTCTCTTATTTCCATCAGTTTTTCTATTGGTTATTTTCCAATTGTCAATTCCAAGGGATTGAGGTTTGAGGTTCCATCTTCCATAGTTTCAATCGAGAATTCTTGAGTTAGTTTTCAATAACGCGATATCTGTTACATCTGGTATTCCTATACCAAAAGCAAGATATGTCGGTAACTCTGGTCCAATCACTATAGCATTTTGTTTTTCGGCAAAATCCTTCATTTTTTTGCCATTTCTATTCTCTGTTCTGCTATTCCATAATAGGGATTTACAGTTGAAATCTCCGATGCAGATTTTCGGGTTTGTTCCTTGCAAGATGTTGTTTATCTCTTCTTCCAATAAATTGTTTTGTGGTGGCTTGTATGACGAGGTAATTTCGACTCCTTGACGATTTAATTTGGCAACAATCGTAACTGTTTCTGTTTCCCCTTGTGTTTCGTCGGTTATACTTTTGAAGTACTGTTCAGATCTGTTATCTCTAATATTGCTACTCCTCCTCCGGTGTTTGTAATTCTGTCGCATCTATTTCATAATTTTCATAATTCATGAAATTCAGTCGTCTGTTCCGCTTTACTCTTGTTTTCTGTAGGGCTCTAATATCATGTCTCTCTGATATTATTTCTTCTATCTCGGCTTTCCGAGTGTTGATCCCGTTTATGTTCCACGAGATTATCTTGAGGGATTCCTTCCTAATATCCGTACGTTCCGTTAATTCAGTTCACTGAATAATGCTTGGAGTTTTTTCTTCATTTCCCTCCCAATTTTCAACATTATCTTGTTGAAAATTTTTTCCGTCAAGATATCTAAATCATCGGCTGATTCAGATATCTTTTTCATCTTCTGTTGACTGTTCAAAGCCTGTTTCATTGGCAGTGGCGGCTCGTGATCTAGTTCACTAGGGGGCCACTTTAAGAATAATAATAAAAATATGAAATTTTAAAACCAGTTTTCCGCAAAATTGTATGCAATTTATAATTCTTTTTGAAACAAACCTGTTCTTATCTGCTTGCTCGTTGTGCTTAATAATATTATTCCGGTATTCTAATTGAGCAGCGATATTAGTCGTAACCAGAAAAGCTAATTCTGTCGAACAATTTACATGCTTGGCAAATAGCTTATGCTTCTCAATTTTTTCATTAAGGTGCTTCAAATCTCTAAATCCTGCCCTTGCCCATACGTTATCAATTGTTATACACTTGTCTTGAGAATCGTTTTGCTTAAGAAGTGGAGTTTTATCTGCCTGGGTTGAATTTAAATCGGGAGTCGGTCTACCCAGCAGTTGAATACGGCTTTTTTCCGCCAGCGAAAGCCTCGCGAAATTAATTTTTAAAATATTTTGAACACTATTGTCCGCCGTTATTTCAAAACGTAAACAAATACGAACGCACGCTAGGTTGTCTATACGCTAGCCGGCAGCGGCTAGAATGAAGCGGATATGGGCGACTTTTATCGTAGCCCTTTTACTCCTTGAAACGACCGACACGAAGAGTTGCGGCTGGAGCCGAATGACTGTCCGAATGCAAGAATTCGGGGCTATACGATTCATCGCCCATGCAGGGACGAACTGCTAGATTATGATTGAAATAAACAAAACTGCAGGAGTCGCATGAAAGTTTTACATTAATAAATTATATAAATAACCGTGGAAAGTAATATTTTCATTGGAAATCGTATGGGAAGGTAAATAGCATAGAAGGATTGATTTCTTGTGATTTTTTGTATGGGGGGCTGTAGCCCTATAGCCCTCACAGACCAGCCGCCACTGTTCATTGGAGACTTCTTCGGTTTTACTTTTTTCTGAACCAGTTTTGGAGTCTCCCTTTTCTTTTGCTGTTCTGCAGCTTTGGCCTACGTTACTCCCTGAATTTTTTTAACAGTAGTTGTTGTTTTTGTTACCGGCTTTTTCTATTCAGCTGATTTTCGTAAAATCTTCTTCCTGGTCTAGTGCTTGAACTCGCTACATCCTTTGTAGCTAGCTGAATGGTCCTCTTCTCCACATAAGACGCATGTGGCATTTCTCTCTTCAACTTTTCTGGTGAGTGTGCAGTCATTTCTGCTATGGCTTCCTGAGCACTTCACGCATCTCCACGGGAAGGAGCATTTGTTCTGTGCATGTCCGTACCTTTGGCACCTAAAGTACTGGCTTGGACTTTCAGGCCTCTTTTTGTGTTCAACAACAATACTGAGATTATAGTGTCGCTTCACTTCGAAGATTTCCCTTTTCTGGGTTTTAACCAGGTTGAGAGGTATGGGCTTCTTCGTCTTGTTGAATGTCATTCTGGATACCTCAGCGTCTGATATTCCCTGGAATACCAGGTCGTTCTTAATCAACGCAAGATCAGCGTCGATTGGTAAATGCCTGATGATCAGTGTCTGGAATAGACTCTCTGGTGACGTCGTGAATGCACCCTCAGAACAAGAACAAACTTGATGCCTGGTTTGAAAATGGGTTTCGCTTATCAACATTCCATTTGGGCCCATCTATACTTTTGTGTTTATGTGTTCATGTAGAAATTTGACACATTCCACTGTGTATATTACGAAAATGTGGGGTTGTCAAAACATTTTTGGGTTTTAAATCCGCACCATGTTTTCCGTTCTACGAAAAAGTCTCGGTAATTACGTAGTTTATCACAATGTCGAATCACTTCGGCAAATTTGAAGTAGGAAATATGTGAAGAACATAATTGACGTATATACAAACTGATTGAAGTCATACTCAATATAGTCATTTGCATAAAAAATACAATCAGATCAGATTTTGAATATATTCATTTTTGCTATGAAGGAAACTGAATTATTTACACATAATATTCAGTAGCTTGAAGAGAGTTGCTTATCTTCTTTGGCTAAACGTCACATCAGTTGTAGATCATTAGTGACATCAGTTATAGATTTCAAAAAAATCAACTCAAGGATAAAATACATATGATGCAGTGGTTGGGAATAGGTATCTCTCCAAGGAATTAAAGGATAATTACAGGAATATTGAATTATTTAACAAAAAATCATCTTGCATCATTAGAAGTCCAAATAATTAAAGGAAGTTGCGAGGCAAGAAGAACTTCACCTTCAAACAAAAATTTCACATGAATTCACAAATAACAGGTCTACTGGTTCTTATTTATGGCTGTTTATTTTCAATACTTTGATATGAAGATAATTATTATATATTTATTGACACATTAGACATTTCCAATGTATACCTAATACAAGTCAAATGAAAACTAGAGAAATTAATTTTCTACAACTCATTCTACAATGACATTTATAGAAAATCCCGTATGTAGTAACTTTTTGCATTCGTTCAACATAAAATCAAATTTTCAAATTCCACCTTTTTTTGGGTCTCTCAATGGAAACAAATAATTTGTCATCCTCTTCTCCCACAATCTTTCTGATTGTGGAAATATTCAGCTGAAATATAAAGTTGTTTAGATTCAGATGAAACATTATATGAATCCACTTATTATACATTGAATATGTTCGCTTCCGTCTGCATGATGTATTGTAAATATTAGAATATTAGGGTTCCCTACTATTTGAAATAGTAGACCTACACTTCCTGAAACCCTGTCTTCCCACTTTTTCAATCTCTTTCGGCAGTTTTGTAATTCTAAGAAATTGATATTAGTAGTTCTAACGGCGTTATGACGTTTACGATAGTGCCAACCTCCAACCTTACTCCCTTCTAGTTTCAAAAACTTGAGAAAATTTTTTCATGGCCAACCGACTGCTAAAGTAAAAGTGAATGGAGTATACAATTATTTCATTCACACGAATATTCTTCACAAAATGAACTAATTCATTCATTCATTCATTCATTCATTCATTGCTGTATCCCGTTGCCGGGAATGAATCTACAAAAAGACGAAAAAAGGAAAAAAAACAAAAAGAAAAGAAAAAGAAAGGAAAAAAAAGGTGCGAACAGATTTATAATTTTTCAGGGCTAATTGCGACTGTGTGCTCTCCTGTGACTGTAGAGTCCCAACCGTGACCTACATATCTTACCACACTCCGGGCATGGATAGTCACCAACCAGATCTCTCGAGTCTCCATTATAACTGTGTACCAAAGACCTCCACTGTGACCTGTCTAATGCTAGTTGTTCCCAGTTATGATTGGCATTAACTGATTTTAGGGATTGATGTAGTGTATCCTTAAACCGCTTGTACTGGCCTCCTGGTTTCCGGGCTCCCTCAGTGAATTCGCCATATAGAGCTATTTTGGTCTTGCATCCTCAGAATGTGGCCGCTCCATCTGAGTCGGGCCCTCGTTACTTGAGTCTCAACTGTTGTACAACTCGCGCGCTGCAAGACTTCTGCATTCGAAACTTTGTGGAACCATCTGATGTGCATTATCTGTCTTAGATGACGTTGTTGCGTTTGTTCAAGCTGTTTGATATGTCGCCTGTAGGGCGTCCAGCTTTCGCTTCCGTAAAGAAGCGTTGGGAGGACCACTGCCTTGTAAACAGCTGTCTTGGTCTTCAGATTGAGGTCGTGATTTTGAAACACTCTATCCTTTAGCTTCCAGAATGCCCGTGATGCCGAATTGATACGGTTGTGTATTTCCGTGTCAAGGTTAGCCCTAGTATTTATGAAGCTTCCCAAGTATTTGAACTGCTCGACCTGTTCTAGAGTTTCATTCTCCAGGCTGATATCTGTTGGAAGGCTTTCTGGCGGACTAACCAGTATTTTGGTTTTGTCGATATTGAGTCTAAGGCCTAAAGCTTCGTATATATGTTTATAGGTGTCCAACATTATCTGTAGATCCTCCGAGCTGCTAGCGATAAGTGAACAGTCGTCTGCATATAAGTTCAGTGATAAACTTGGTACTGGTTTTTGCTCTGAGGCGCTTCAGGTTAAACAAGCCTCCATCAAATCTGAATCTTATCCTAACGCCTTTTACAGGCATACTCATGTCAGCAATCATCGACACAGCTATGGCGAAAATATTGAACAGTAAAGGCGCTAATACGCAGCCTTGTTTTATTCCAGAGTTGGTTGAGAAATGGTCGGTTGTAGAACCATTATGCTGTATTCTAGCGGTGTTGTTGGTATGAAGGCTTTCACACACTGCTAAGAATTTTTCGGGTACTCCAAGACGTGCCATGCTTTTCCATAGCGCTCTCCGATTCACCGAATCGAACGCCTTACTTAGATCGATGTAGGCTGTATAGATCTCTTGCAGCTGTCGCAGTGTGAAAATTAGGTCCACCATACCTCGATTTGGTCTAAAGCCGCACTGGGATTCAGGCAATAACTTCTTCAAGAGTGAAACCAGACGATTAGCCATAATCTTAGAGAGAATTTTACCGGCCACACTAAGCAACGATATGCCCCTGTAGTTGTTGCAATTCGACGTATCGCCTTTGTTCTTATAGAGTTTGATAACAAAAGCGTCTCTGAAGTCTTGTGGCACATCTCCCTGTTCCCAAATCTTGCGGAATAGTATAAGGAGACTATTGACAATGTCTTCATCCAAGGCCTTGAATATCTCCGCTGGAATGCCGTCTAGACCAGGTGACTTATCATTTTTTATATTTTTAATCGCACTTATGATTTCCGACATTGAGATTTCGTCATCAAGCGATGTCATCGAACTATACGCGGGGAGCAGGTCTAAAATGGACACATCCGAGTCGTTATTTTGATTCAAGACCTGTGAGTAATGCTCCTTCCATCTTTCGAGAATTTTTCTATCATCACTTAGAATAGCTCCATTAGTATCTCTTATAGGAAAGTTAGCTTTTCTGCTTGGACCATAAACAGTTTTAATAGCTTCGAAAAAACGCCTGTAGTCATGGTTATCGGCGTAAGCTTGTATTTCCCTAGCTTTTTCTTTCCACCAGCTGTCCTTGATTTTTCTTATTTCTTGACGGACCTCGCGTTTTATGTTATTAAAACATTTTTGGGCTGCAACATCGCTAGGCTTGTTAATTGCTGTTTTCATCGCTTTGTGTTTTGCCTCCAGAAGGGGTGCGATATGAGTTTCTTTCTCGGCGAACCAATCTGGGGATTATCGGTAGCGTTCTGTGCCCAGTATTTCTTTCGCTGAATTTGTAAGAGATGATTTGAAGCGAAGCCAATGACTCTCAATGTCGTCGTCATAATCCGGTGGTGTTAGGCTATCTTTGACGGCAGCTGTGAAGCTTTCCTTTGTAGAAGGGTTTTGTAGTTTGGAGATTTGAAGGCGCTCTCTTAGTGACTTTGGCCTGCGTTGGTATTTTAGGAGCATTGAGATCTTCATTCTTGAGATTACCAGCCTATGATCAGTCCAGCACTCCAGATCTGCTCTGGGTTTAGTGACCAACACCTCTTTGAGATCTTTTCTTCTCACGATCACATAGTCGAGGTTATGCCAATGCCCTGAGCGCGGGTGGCGCTAGGTCCCCCTTGAATTGGGTCTCATAATAAAGAAGGTGTTCGTTATACAAAGATTGTGTTCTGCACAAAGAGCCAGCAGAGGTTCTCCGTTCGAATTAATGTTATCTGTGCCGTATTTCCCTATTATTCCCGGCCATAGTTCTGTGTCTTGACATCTGCCCACTCTGGCGTTGAAGTCTCCAAGGAGGATAATTCGTTCCCGTTTTGGGATTTTACTTAATGTAGCAACGAGTGATTCGTAGAAAGTATCCTTTGAGTTGTCAGAGGAGTTCAAAGTGGGTGCGTATACTGCAATGATGTTCACAAACGTGTTGTTTGCTGCAGGAAAGCGTAGAGTCATTAAACGTTCTGAGATGCCAACTGCATTTTCGGTTAGTTTGGCGGCCAGGTCGTTTCTAATGGCAAAGCCTACACCATGTTGTCTGATTTGGCCTTCTGGCAAGCCCTTCCAGAAAAAAGTATAAGCATGTTCTACCAAGCTACCTTCGCCCGAGAAGCGTGTCTCGCTTCAGGCAACTATTGCAATGGATGTTCGTTGCAGTTCCTTATCGATTAGGGCAGTACGCCGCTCTGGTCGGTCGGCCTTGGGGTTGTCTAGCAAGGTTCTGACGTTCCATGCTGCAAAAGCTATGTGCTTTTCATTGGTTGTTGTACGATGATTCACTCGCTCAGGCACCCTCCCCCGGAGATCCGAATGGGAGGGTATTTTACCTCCGGATACAAATTTTGTCCTGTTCGACTGATCCATCTTTTTGTAGGAGCTGCGTTAGAAGGTGTTTTAAAGCTGCACTGGTAACGCTGTCAGTGCAACTTTGGTTGCGGTTGCGACTAGATTATCTTGTGGCACAGGTAACCTGAGACGACAAGGTCTGAGACGTAACTTAAGCAACACAGAAAGCCATTTCCTGCTCAAGCCAATTTTTGGGCTAGGTGATTGAGGGAAACAGAGATATACCGCTCATGTTCGGTCGCCAGAGCCTCGTTCGTAAGAACAGGGTGCACCGCGAGAAGGTGAGGCATTTGCGAGGAGAGGCTATAAAACGCATCCTTCCCCCTTACATCCCTTATAAACTAATTGTTTATCTATCTAACGTCTACCAAAGTAATGCTGCACAGACTCGCGCAGTGACGTTTTAGTACAATCCGTGACGATAAAATTCCTATGAAATTGCAGAATTGGATCACAATTTACTGAAATCGATGTCTATTCATCTCAGTATCGGCGAAGATTTTGCTTTTCTCTCTCTCAGGAAATAAATAAAAATTGAAACGGTAAGGGAATTCCACAGTTTTCTGAGATTTGGTAAAATACGTGGAACGAAAAATTCATCAAAATTTCCAACAGAGGACCCGGTGAAGGTTATCAGAGAAGAAGTTTTTTTGTGGTGGAATAGCGAACTTCGATTAGTCATGAATATTTTTCGAATGAACCCACATACTCCGAAAGAGTTCAATAGGTCTATATTGAGGATGCCAATCAATTTTAATTGAACAGGGTGACGAAACAGCAACCTTTTTAATTGATCAAATTAATGGGAGTGTTGTTATAAAACCACATATCTGTTTGTTTTTTTTTCTACATATATCGAACGAAGTGTTGCACAAATGTGTAAATGAAGGTACGTAATGTGAAAAAGCAGGATCAATATGATTGTCCTATTTGGACTTGCGGTCAAAATGAAAATGAAATTCTCTTAACTTAAAACGATTCAGTTTAGCTGTTGAGAGTATGATAAGGACAAAAAATAAACTGTTAAATCGCATTAATTTCAGATCAGAAGGTTAGCACGAATAAAAAAAAATTTCAAAGCAAGAAATGAAGAGTAGTTGCATTCAGATTTCAAATGTAAACGTCTGACAAATCGAGTGTAAGTCTGGTTATTTCGAATTTCGACGATAGTAAGAGTAGATATCCCTCAGGTGATTTGTGCAGAGAGGCAATTGTCATGGACCCACGTTCATTGTTTCTCCTGAAGGTTCGTTGCTACCAAAACATCTGTGGTAGCATTGAAAGTTGTTCCAATCACCCACAGTTCACAATCGTTAATGCAGAACTATAATCTGTATAGGATGAAGAAAAAATTAGACAGAGATACACATACAAAGTTATGCGAAGACCAAACTGTTTCGGAAATAAGATAAAAAAGGGTAATTTCTCAAAATTCCTCCTTCCTTTCGGATATAATCGATCTGAGAAATGCTCTTTGTGATTGGCAATCATGCAGGGTATCCGAATAATATGGAAAACATTTATGGACATAGAAGAAACCTAGTGGATCACGAAAAACCTCGTATGTAGTATCAAGGTTGATAGATTTTGATTTTGCAGAGTGCAATTTCGAATGTAAATTACGAAATTAACGATTTGACTGTATATTGAAAAGTGCTGCAGTTAAATATCATGCATTTCACACCCAGAGTCAATGTCATTTTGAGATTTTTGCAAAATAATTCATTTTATCTTTCATTAGTTGATAGTTGAGTTTCTACAATCTTGAAGATTGTTTGCCGAAAGTGGATTCGAGTGTGTTAATAATTAGCAATTTCAGATCAATACATGTCCTGATGTGTTATAATTTATATATAAAATTTCCACTTTTTTCCGGATCACCTGATAAAATAAAGTAATATTTTTGAAATCCGAACCTCTTGGCATTTTCACGATCATAATAGAAGGATATTGATTACATGAAAGCTAATTCTATGATATTTTGCCTTGTCCATTATCTCAATGAGAAAATTGGAGCATTGATGCTTCATAAATATCTTTCAAATTTGAAATCTGATGAAAAAAATTCCGAACAAAAGTTACTAATTTTGTTAATTAGCTTTTAATACTCGTATTCTAACTGAAGATCTAGGTAAGAATAACACACTGTAATGAACCCCAGTTTTCTGAGGAAAATTGGAGTTCATTTTAGTGCATTTCTTTCGTTTTAAATTTCCGTCTTTGAAAATATTTTAATTCTCGAATATTCCGTACGTTCATTCCGACAGGCAGAGTAAATGTAAAAAACCGCTTATCTGTATTTCACGTTGTTTTTCTTACATGCCGCTGAAGATTTCGACGTTTTTCATCTGTTGATATGCGATAAACCGGAGCTGACAACGTTTTTCATTCTTGTCGAATTCTGGAATTTTCAGATTTTTACCGTGAGAGGGGATATGCCTATAAAAGCAAATTTTCCCCCCGCGACGGTCACTTTTGACTTTTACTTCAGTGCTTTCACTTCGCTTCAGTATTTTCGATTTTTTCGCTTTCTAACGTGGTGACTTCTGTTATAGAGAGAGAGAAAAAACTTTATTGACCAGTCAGTCAAACGGCTATCGACCTAGGTCTTCCAGCCAGTCTCCTGTTATAAATTCAGTTAATTTTCGGTATTTCTTTCGCCGTTGAAGAATAATCATTTTGTGTTTGCATCAGTGCTTAGAATTAATTTTTTAGTTTTTCTTTTCAATCCTTTGAGTTTCCGAGTGCTTGAAACAAAGGAGGTAGGTCCCCGTCTGTACCGTTCAGTTTCTTTGTTAGACCTACGCCGTTACTTCCTTAACTTTGACACTGCTGTACTGTATCGTTTTCTGTTGTATTTTATCGTTCTTTACCCTGTTGCGCGAAATAGACATTTTCTTCGCTGTCAGTCATGGCGTGTTATAACCCTTGGGGCAGCGAATAAAAGTCTCGAACAGATCCGCCCTAGCCCTTGGGGTACTGAAGGGAAAGTTCCGTCAACACCCCCTGTCCGCGTTCCGCGTCATAAGTGTTAAATCCGAAATCTCTTCTTTTCTGTCAGTCATGGCGTGCTATAACCCTTGGGGCAGAGAATAAGAGATACCGCACGTAGTCAGTGAAATCCCGTAGTTGCGTTAAAAATAGACATTTTCTTCGCTGTCAGTCATGGCGTGTTATAACCCTTGGGGCAGCGAATAAAAGTCTCGAACAGATCCGCCCTAGCCCTTGGGGTACTGAAGGGAAGGTTCCGTCAACCCCCCTGTCCGCGTTCCGCGTCATAAGTGTTAAATCCGAAATCTCTTCTTTTCTGTCAGTCATGGCGTGCTATAAATCTTGGGGCAGAGAATAAGAGATACCGCACGTAGTCAGTGAAATCCCGTAGTTGCGTTAAAAATAGACATTTTCTTCGCTGTCAGTCATGGCGTGTTAACCCTTGGGGCAGCGAATAAAAGTCTCGAACAGATCCGCCCTTATTGTGTTTCATTTCCGGAGAAATACAATTACATACCGATACCGTATAGCAAGTCCTTAGCATTCGTCAGTTCTGGTTGGCGCATTTTATTGAACCGTTAATTTTTCACTACACCCGGTATAAATTTCATAAAGTGCTCGTGACCGGATAAGATTTCCCGAATGTATTTTCACTTATAGAATCACTCATATCTCACATATCTCCCTTGTACATATAACTAGTTTCCGAAGGTGTGAATAAACTTTTACATAATTCGATTTTGACTTCTTCGTTGTCGCTACTACCCTAGACAACACCGAGCTCTGTCTCCGGCTAGCAGCTACTCTGGTAGGTTTGCTATTCTTCCTATTGAAAAGAATAGCTGGCGCTCGAGATTAAGGCTTCTCCGAGAAACGCACGTTACAACACCTACAAAGCAAACAACCCTTCTGCGACCGGCTTATATGAGTATATATTCGCAAATCATTATTACTGAATACTTCATAACGTCGATTGTGATGTTGAAGAAAATGTGCGTTTTTATCGTATTGGCATATATATTGGTGGAACTACAAAACATAAGTATGGACATTTGGCGAAAGGTCTTTGTAGATGTAGGTGTAACAGTATCCAGTAGCCACTCTATTTTCTACCGACTTTCGAAGTTGATTTCAATAATACATAAATGCTTTCTGCACGTTGGTCAGAACGGTCTTCATAATTAGCTGATAATCTTAATACAACAATACAAAATAATGCCTCGACAGTTAACCTAGAAAATCATACCTACTGCAAATGTTAACAATTAGATACATACAGAATATCAACCTTTAAAATTTCCTAGCCAACTTGACGACGAATTTCCTTCAACGCACGCTGCTTGCCTCATTTTTATGAAAAATTTGAAGAAAAATCAATTCGTCTAATTCGTCTAATTATTTGCATAACGATCAAGACAATTACCAATTTCCTGAAAATTTGTCATTGCCGGATATCTCGAGTATTTTGCTCTGTTCTCAACCTGAAGAGCATGGTGAGTAACAGCCATTTTCAATTAACTATTTATCGATCGTTTCGGTTACTGACCATAGAGAAAACCATTCCGACAGGAATCTGCAGATAAAACATAGAAACGAAATCAAATTGGTTTTCTACTTGCAGTAACTGAAACGTTGGATAAATAGGATAATTGAAAACAGTATCTAGTTGCATTCGAAATTTAAAGCTTAGTGTTTTACAACTAACAACAACAATTAATTACTTTGTGAGAGAGTACTTTGATTTCGTAAACCAGTTGGAAATTGTGCAGCTAACTAGTCAATATAAGCTACTTTTTTTTAGATGGTACTCTATTATTAACCATTAATTTTTTCAAGTTCTCAACATATAATCCAAAAGACGGACTCTTTTATCTGCCTTTACAACTATTACACGAAATATATTCCTAGATATGACCGAATTTTTTTTTGCATCAAGTCATTTCGCAGGAAAACAGACTTTTCACAACTTGGCGGGAGTGCGGAATGCTATATGAATAATCCTCTCAGACCAATTTTAGAGGTAATTGTAATGAATAAGTTGGTTTCCTCATTACTGGCTAAAGTAACATTTACTACTGGTAGGCACTTCTCCGAGAGATGTCACGTCTGTTTTGTTATATTATAACTCAGATGTCCTTTCTGGCGTTGAATATAAGTTCTGCATTTCATTTTGCTCGTCATCGTCGATTTGAGTGATGGGGTACTGATGACGGCAAATAAGTCAGAAACCGGTAAACCTGCTACTATTTCGATCGATCACACTACGTTCCATGCATTTCACTTTAGATTTCCTACTCCAATTTCGTTGTTAATATTACTTGTCCTTCTCACAGGACGCTAGAAATCCATTCATCTTGTAACTACTTACTGTTTCTTTCTTCTGGTTGTATGTGGATGATTCCATAACAGGAGTACTTAAGGAAGGTCTTGACACTGTCCTTAGTTATTCTGATTCATTTAATCGGAAACTCCAAGTAACTGTGTAGAAAAAAATAAACTAGAATTCCTGGATGTTGAAGTGCACAGATGTCAATATGGAACGCTCTGTACAAATTAACTCAGTAAGCTAACCAGCCGAGGTAAAATTTTCAAATATTTTTCAATCAGCCCTACTGGCCACAACCTGAGCGTTGTCGAAGGCTTATACCTAAACCACCTACTCCACATAGTGCTGCAAGATGAAGGAAACATGGTGAATTTTGTCGACGACACAAATCTCGAAACGAGCAAACCACAGTTTCTTGAAATCGAGAACATGATTCAACCAAAATAACCTGGTTTTAAAAGAGGACAAATCAAAAATCATTCTTCTCGACACAAGTAGGTCAAGCAAGAAAAAATCCGATTCAGTAATCTTATCACCATCAACTATCAAACTGCGTCACATTTCTGGTAGTCTACATTGATCAATTCCTCAATTGGCGACAACACACAGAAATCATTTGCGTGAAGTTGAGTGAAATATGCTTTGCACTTAGATCAATAACCCAATATATGAATGAGGAAACCAAGAACGAAAACTTTGAATCCACCTGGAAATATCGAATAATTTTTTTTTGGGAACAAACGAAAACTTTTATGGCTTGTATTTTCTTGAATGCTTTATGTTTTTACATAAAAATAAAAGTAGTTTCATCTGCAAATATAAATAACTAAACGACAGAAATTCAAATATAATGTTTCCAACTCATAGATGAACATTAACTGAGAAGAGAGCCTCCCATATGAGTATCAGAGCTTTCAAGAAGTTACCAAGTAACATAAAACGTATAACTAATTATAAATCGTTCAGAAATTAAGTTAAAAATATACTGATTGCATTGGAAATATACTGATTGCATTGGAGCCATACAACTTACTATTTTGAAGATATTGAGTGAACTTAAATTTTGTGACGTCATTTCATTTGAGTTTGAGTTTATTGTAATACTTCATGTAATTCGAACTTACTGAAATGAGGAAATATCTTATTTTATCTAATATTATCTCATTACCCAGAATGAAGAATTTAAGCTATCATTTCTTTCAAAACTCTGGGTCAATAACAATCAAATCAATACTCAAAAGCAATCATACTCAATTACCTATATGTGCAAATTGTTCAACTCCATTGCTAACAGATGCGATATTTTTTATAATTCTCCCCGCTGTATAATGTCAGCATTTTCAGAAGTCATGGGCAGGGTTTGATCATTATTACTGTTTCTTTTGTTATTGTTTCCATTGACCATATTCGAAGAATAATTTTAAGTTTTTTTTATGAATTTGGAATGTTTGAATTGTAAATCTGCTATTATGGACGGATTGTCACAGAAATTTAATTGTCTGTAACGTGACAATTGCCCTGAAGGGCGTTCGAGCATGAAACTCTACTTCTAATTTCTCTCTCTTTCTCTCGTTGCATGTCTCACTGAATGAAAATAAGGAAGTGATCCTCCATTTAGTTGAAAGTGAATGAGGACTTCTTGTAGAAGCAGCGAGATGAAAAAATGTTTTTGAATTTAGTGAGGCGATATCTCACAGATCATTTTCAAGAAAAATAAATTGATATATGAGGACAAATTGAATATTCACTACGTTTTCCACACTTGACACATTCAGATTTTTTGCTGACGGCAACATTCCAAGTAGATTGTTTATAAGAAACAGCTCAGAGATATAGAAAAATGAAATATACGCACACAGTATGCCGACAAATTCAATTTAAAGATCTCAAAAACTTGAGGGCAGAATTGGAAAAAGAGTTTGTTTTTTTGTACGAAATAATCGACAATATGTTTCTTATTTCATTTCAACTCTTTTTATTGTAACTATTCTACGGTTTCTTTTATTTTCCGAAAGTACTTACACAAATGATCATGTGTGTAGTATTTTTCAAAAGACATTTTGATTGAATTAAAGAATTTAGGAGTTGCTGTCAACGGGTTGAGACAAATTGTTGGAAAGCAACCGTTTAAAATGTTCCCCTACAAAACAGCAAGTCTTCATCTGTTCGCGTGTCTTCTGATTTTGCACACTGTATAATAATTTATTGAATATGTACACCCACATAAGTGCTTCTTTAATCAGTTATGTTGGTGGTCAGATTAGTCAGAGATTACTGATGTTGATAGCTAAACTATGATATTTCATCAGTTCATAGTAACTTACTTATTTTTATAATTATATTATATGTGATTTTCGTTTTTTTTTTCTCTGCTCTAATGAAAGGTCATCAGTTTGCTACTTTGTTAGAGGTGACATTGATGCATTGGTTCTCTGTAGCACATGCAGTCATGGTGAATGTTTTCATATGTGAACGTAAAATTTGGTACAAATTTGACGAAGAGATGATTGCGTGATTGTTTACCAGTTAAACTAAGTGGAAGATTGATCTTATGTGTATAAGTTATCTTCTAATGATTGAATTCTTCTTTAGATCTAGTTGGATGTTGTTTTTTTCTATAATTCAATTACATTTTTTTTTATTCCGTTTTCAATAAAGTAATGGAATGAATTCCAACAGTATGGCCATAATCTCCAGTTATGAGTTGGGATCTCGAGATTCAGACATATGTTATAGGTATTTGGAGATGCCGAAATATAGGTCAGAATTTGAAATATAATAATTTCGTGGTCCTTATATTGCTTCGCGTATTCAGTTGGACATTCGAGTTTCTATAGGACCGATAGAATTTGAGACGATCGGTAACAATCAACAATGTTAAACGTATAAATATACGTATGTAGTGAACATTCAGAAACGTATAGAGAACGGTGAAATGTTCCCTAACGTATCCTATTGCATATGTACGTAATTTGTAGGTATTCGATAAAATTGCTGATGTGAAGAACGAGCTCTCACTAGGAAAGAAAAAAAAATTTGCAAAAATTTTTTTTTTATAAAACATGCTGAAGGCTGAACACAGTGAAGGCTACTTGAAAATAATGTGAAAATGAAGAACGCTGAAGGCGATTCAAGAGGTAAAATGCTGAGGGCTATTTTAAATTTCGAAGACAATGAAAACGCTGAAGGCGACTTAAAACTAAAACTTATGAACTAGGAAAAGGTAAAAGATATCTAGTCACTGAAGGTGGCTAGATACCGGCATGTCCAGCTAGATATGAGGTAAAAATACAAAACCGATTCAACTAAAGATATTAAATAATGGGCCGAAATTTTTTTAATGATTTTTTTTGCAAACTAAAAAGAGAAACTTCATCGAAACCCGAATCGAAGATTTCGATGAAGGCGCTGGACAAGGAGGATATTCTTTAACTAAGGTCGCTTCCCCTGCGACCCCCATCACATCTTAGAGTGGTGATGTCCGTATCGAGAGTCACAATCGGTATAAGAAAAATTTTTCATGTCAAAGGTCGGTATCGTCACAAGTCATAATCGGAACATTCAGTGGTCCGCGTGGGCAAAAAGCTACGGCTTAGTGCACGACCAACTGATAACTCGTCGGGAGTTTTACAAGGAAGAAAGAGTCAAAATCCGTAAGAAAAAAAAAACACTAGCCCGATAAAGATGTCAGAGTCGGTAAGATTTTAAAGAAAAGACATAGTCGGTAAGATTTTAAAGAAAAGACATAGTCGGTAAGATTTTAAGAGACATAGTCGGTAAGATTTTAAAGAAAAGACATAGTCGGTAAGATTTTAAGAAACATAGTCGGTAAGATTTTAAAGAAAAGACATAGTCGGTAAGATTTTACATAGTCGGTAAGATTTTAAAGAAAAGACATAGTCGGTAAGATTTTAAAGGAAGGACATAGTCGGTAAGATTTTAAGAGACATAGTCGGTAAGATTTTAAAGAAAAGACATAATTGGTATGTAATTGTTACACAAATTCGGTAAAGAGTCATCATCAACGATGAACAGTCAAATCCGGTGTAAATGAAGACAGCAAGTTTGCAGTCTGTCTCACTTAAGATGTTAAACGTGAAATGTGAAGGTGATCTAACAAAATATTTCGAAATCACTTCCCAACCCATCCTCTCCATTGAAGTGAACGAAAAGCTCGCGGCAAAAGTTTGTTGGGGGCCAGCAGGTGTAAAACCTGTGCAAAGTCAAAAATAGGGGAAAACATTTCAATCCGGTGCTCAGAAAATGTATCTGCATCAGTGACGCAAAATTTAAAACTAAACTCCAAAATATACAGTTGGATACAACAAGATTTTTTTAACTGCATATCCGCAATATATTCCAGACAAATTAACGGCAATTTCATGCAAAGCTAAGACAAATTACGAGGAAGGTCGAAAATAGGTACGATAAAGAAATTGCCAATCAAGTAAATAATCCTGTGCACCGGAAAGAGTGAATTTAATGGTCATGTTCGTGTTCGTCAGAGTCGGTAGGTACATCATGAGTTAGATCAGGTTTAAGATGTTTAACATGGAAGTTACCCAGTTTGTGTCCGTCTAGATCTTTCAAGGCATAGACCAATGGGGAGATAACTTCATCGACAATACAAGGAATATACTTTGGAGCGAACTTAGCAGAAAACTTATTCGATGCATCCGAGAGGACAAAATTCTTCCTCCAAACCCTATCACCTACAGCATAACGAACGTCACGCTTCCTCAGATTATAGCGATTTGCATTCTTCTTATATGCATCAAAGAGTCTACGCTGAACAGTCTTATAAAGGTCCGGAAGGTTTTTGAGTTGTAGAGATGGGTCCAAAAACTTATTTTCCACTTCAATCAAATTACTAGCGTTATCTGAAATCAAACCAAAGAAAGCACCGTCAGTGGGAACGTTTCTGCCAAAACACAAATAAGATGGAGAATAACCCGTGACTTCATGCCTTGCCAATCTGATAGCTTGTGCAATTTGATAGAGATTCTGATCCCAAGTATTATGCTTTTCATCGATGAAAGATCTAATTGCGGTTGTTATCGTTTTATTGACTCGTTCAGTGGGATTAATTTGTGGAAAATACCTTGCATTGTACCAGATTTTTTGTACATTATATTTCTTAGCCAAATTCTTGAATTCATTGGAAGTGAATTGAACTCCATTATCTACAACTATGATCTGCGGAACACCAAACATAAGGAAAACCTGATTCTGAATGAACTTGACAACACCCTTTGAGGTGGCTCTAGCCATAGGATGCACTAAGACAAACTTGGTGAACCAATCTGTAACTACAAGGACGTACTGATTACCATTCTTCGATCTGGGATATGGACCCAACAAGTCGGCAGATATTAACTGGAAGGGAAAATTTATATTGCGATAATTACCAGTTAAACCAGCTTGTGGCAAATTGTCCGACTTGCACGAAGCACATACCTTACATTTACGAATATATAATTTTACGGAATTCCCCATTTTCGGCCAGTAGTATAATTGGGAGAGTCTAGAGAGAGTTTTAAATACACCAAAGTGTCCAGCTAAAGGGTCGTCATGATACTTATTCAGAAGTTCCAGCCTATTTTCTGTCGGAACCACAATTTTCCAATCTGCAGACGCATCCGAGAGCCTAGATCTACTCATGATGTGTTTATATAAGACATTTCCTGAAACCTTGAAATCAGGGAAGGAATCAGGATTCCTAGAAACCCTATCACACATAGTTCGGTACCAAAGATCCGGTTTCAACCTATTCAGATCCAGAACAGCTGTTTCAGGAATTCTAGACAAGGAATCAGCCACGGTATTGAGGGAGCCACTGCGATGAAGTATTTTGAAACGGTGACAGGACAAACGAACAATCCACCTTGCAATCCTAGGAGAAGGGTTCTTCATAGAGTGCAGCCACTGTAGTGATGAATGATCCGTTATTACAGTGAATTCAGTTTCTTCAATGTAGGGACGAAATCGATCGATAGAGAGAAGAATAGAAAGAAGCTCCTTCTCAGTCGTTGTGTAATTTCGCTGACACTTGGTTAAAGTCCTGCTGAAATATGCTATGGGATGTTCAACACCGTCATTTTCCTGAAATAGAACACTGCCTACACCCACATCAGAGGCATCACAGGCTAAAAAGAAAGGCTTTGTAAAATCTGGGCTAGCTAGAATTGGAGTTGAAGTCAGCATCTGCTTGACCGTTCTGAATGCAGCATCAGCCTCGTCCGTCCACTGTACTGGTTGTCCCTTTTTGCGACCTTTTAACAAATCTGAAATAGGAGCACACACTGTCGAGAAGTTTTTCAAGAAACGTCGATAATATCCAACAAGACCAATCAATCTTCTAATTTGTGTAGCATTGGTAGGAATTGGATACTCCACGATTGACTTGATTTTATCGGGATCTGTTCTGAGACCTTGTTCATCCACCAAAAATCCTAGAAATTTAAGTGAGGGACGACAGAAATGACACTTTTCGAAGTTAACCGTCAAGTTTGCCTCTTGAAGGCGCTTAAAAAGTTCTCTCAGAACCCAAATATGAGTCTCAAAATCGGGAGTTGCTATAATGACGTCATCTAAATAATAAAAGACATATGGCTCAAGAGATGACCCTATTACAATATCCATAAGACGGCACATAGCTTGAGACGCGTTATTTAAGCCAAAGGGAAGGACATTGAAGCAAAATAACCCACGACCCTGAACGGCGAATGTCGTTTTCAACTTGGATTCCTCATCAAGCGGAATTTGAAAAAATGCAGACTTCAAATCTATGGACGACAAAAATGAGGCATTGCGAACCTTACCAATTATTGAATCGATTAAAGGCATAGGATATGAATCAGGAACAGTAACCGAGTTTAACCTCCTACCATCAAAGCAAACCCTATATGAACCAACTTTCTTGGCAACCAGCCAAAGAGGAGATAGCCAAGGTGAAACTGTTGTCACAGGTTCAATGATACCAAGTTCCAACATTTCATCTATCTGTTCATTGAGAACAGATTGCATAGCCGGTGAAAGGGGATACTGCCGTTGACGTATTGGAGAGCCTTCAGTCTTGATAGAATATGTGAGAAGGTGCGTTCTACCAATTCTATCCTTGGGTCCTATGGTCCCATATAATTTGATTACTCCGTCCAAAATATCCTTCTGCATGGGTGACAAATCATCAGCAGGCTTGATTGCATGAACTGCAGCAGTGTTGAGAAGTGATGAATTATAGGAAGAGTTAGTGAAATCCAACTTGATATTAAAAGCTTTAACGAAATCCATTCCGAGAATCATTTCTTGCGAGATAGAAGGAACTACCAAAAACCTGAGAGCTTTCGAGAGACCGTTCAATTCGATATTCAGAGTCACGTAACCCAGAGTGCTCTGTAATGTTCCGTCAGCCGTGGTAAGATGCAAGGAGACATCATAATTTAAAGGGATATTGAGTTTCTTCAACATAAACAAGGAAGGAGAACCAAGAATTGACACATTACTGCCGCTGTCTAGCAATGCCAAAACGCTTTCCGTAGATATTTTGACTCTAAGATAAGGTCTATTGTCATCGTTAAGTCTTTCCAGTAAGTGGCATACAGAATGAGCAGGATCTTTGAGATTGTTATCTGAATGATGAGGCCTTTTATCAGAAAAGGAGATTTTTATCGTCTCTAACCAGTTGTTGAAGACCTCGCGATCAAATCTATTTACTGTTCGGTGTTTCGAGTCGATGTGGCAGTACTTGAACGCCGATTCACGCTGTCTGCCATAACGTGACCAGCAGCTACGTTTTTTGAACATTTGAAGCACTTCGATTTTACAATTCCGCTTGCTCCACAACCGAAACAAAATCTATTCCTCCTGGCTTGCCTACAGGCGGAATACTTGAGACCAGATTTTTTACAATTCCAACAGGGAATCAAATTGAGTTAAGAAACGGCTTGCGACTTTATTTTGTTTAAGCCCAAAGTATCCTCTATTCTCTTACACAAGGAAATTAAATCAGAAATTGTGTCAATGTCTCTCAAAACTAAAGCCTTCAGATAATCTGGTTGCAAATTTGACCGAATAATGTCAACTATTTCCTTGTCTTGGGGTTTTGTATTCAAGCGATGGAATTGTGCCTCTAGTGAAGATATGAAAATGCTAGCGCTTTCTCCTGGACGTTGTTTCCTCGATTTTATTTCGTCAAGCATAACCTGATCATGATTCGAATGCAAAAAAGATTCCTTAAGCGCATCCACCAATTCTGACCATTTACTAAAAGATTTTCTGACGAAGTGGTTATGCCACCAAGTCCAAGCATCTGACTCAAATAAGTCAGCGGCGGAATCAAATAAATCTGCATCAGAGCAGCCACGAGAAACTTTCAACGTATCTAACAGTTCAAGAAAAGGCATTAAAGGCTCTCTTCCAGAGAATTTCTTTAAGTTCCATTTATAAACAGGCACTCTACTACAGTGAGGCTGTGTTGAGACAATACCGGTAGAGGATGGGGAGGAGGCAATAGATTTAACTGAGGACTTGCGCTCATCAAGTTCTGCTTCTAATTCAATGATCTGAAACATCATATCACGTTTTTGATCTTCCTCAGTAATCTCTTCAACAGAAATCCGCTTCAATCTCCCAGAACAATGACATAATCTATCTTCAAGTCTTTTAAATTCAGAAACATTAGACTTAGACGTTAATTTAGATATTTTTAAGGACAAGTCTGAAATTGATTGTGAAAGTTCCTCAAAGTTTTCCTTTATCGTAAAAATGTCCTGAATTTCAGAAAAACTTCGATCTCCTCTTTCCTGCGCCAAGAGACCTCTCAAAATTTTGCGATTTCGCTCAACAGTATTTTTGTCATCCCTTCCTAAACGTATAGCAACCTCATACGCGAGTTCATGAGCTTTCAAAAAGTCGGGGTTCATAATTCCAACAATTCAAATGCAAGATATAAAAAAAATACAACAATAGCAAAGGTTCCAGAATTATTCAAAGCAAAAAGAAAAAGTGAAAGTAATGTGAGGTGTGCAAGCTTGAGAGACTGATAGGTTTCTTTAAACTGATGAAAAATGTCGCTGGGTTTCTCGAGCTCCACGTTGTGTGCGCCAAATGTGTAACGTGACAATTGCCCTGAAGGGCGTTCGAGCATGAAACTCTACTTCTAATTTCTCAAGGGGGGCTTGATTGCCCCAGCAACAAAATTCCCAGTCAGGTTTTTCACAATATATTATTTAAAATAATTACAATGTACAATCTGAAAATCAGTCGTAATGACAGGAATTTAAAGTTTACAGTCTCTCAAAATTTCACAACTTAGATCTACTTAGCTTAAGTGAGTTCAAGCAACAGATCTGTCCCTGTTGGACGTGGGTTTCCTGTAGTATTCGATAATGTGCAGCCTAGAGTTGAATTCAGCCCAAGGTTGATGATTCTGCTTTAAACCAAAATCGTACTTTCACAGTCAGACACCTGCATTTCAGTCCAAATTCTATTAAGCCTCAAGCTCCGTTCAAATGCTGTGCCTCAAGCCAAAGTTGCATTCCAAATTCTTGTCAGACACATAAGCACCCAGCTCCGGTATTGGAGCTCCAGTCCAAAAATTTGAGCTCCGGACCAAAAATTTGAGCTCCGGACCAAAAAGCGAGACAATATTGTTAACCTCGCCAACTTAAAATTCATTAATTTCAGAATAATCGATCGATGAATTCCGATACGATATTTCGACAGATAACCTTCTTCCTTGAGGGAAAAAGCGGAAAAAGAAAGAACCTTCGAGAGATTTTCAATGCGCAGACAAATGAAAGATCACAGAGGCGCGAGACACAGAGTTAATGTGTGTCAACGTAAAGATGTAGTTCGCGAAAATCAGCGGCGTTGCAACAATAAGGTGTTAAGCATGGGCGTGCAAGTCGTTGCATGTCTCACTGAATGAAAATAAGGAAGTGATCGTCCATTTAGTTGAAAGTGAATGAGGACTTCTTGTAGAAGCAGCGAGATGAAAAAATGTTTTTGAATTTAGTGAGGCGATATCTCACAGATCATTTTCAAGAAAAATAAATTGATATATGAGGACAAATTGAATATTCACTACGTTTTCCACACTTGACACATTCAGATTTTTTGCTGACGGCAACATTCCAAGTAGATTGTTTATAAGAAACAGCTCAGAGATATAGAAAAATGAAATATACGCACACAGTATGCCGACAAATTCAATTTAAAGATCTCAAAAACTTGAGGGCAGAATTGGAAAAAGAGTTTGTTTTTTTGTACGAAATAATCGACAATATGTTTCTTATTTCATTTCAACTCTTTTTATTGTAACTATTCTACGGTTTCTTTTATTTTCCGAAAGTACTTACACAAATGATCATGTGTGTAGTATTTTTCAAAAGACATTTTGATTGAATTAAAGAATTTAGGAGTTGCTGTCAACGGGTTGAGACAAATTGTTGGAAAGCAACCGTTTAAAATGTTCCCCTACAAAACAGCAAGTCTTCATCTGTTCGCGTGTCTTCTGATTTTGCACACTGTATAATAATTTATTGAATATGTACACCCACATAAGTGCTTCTTTAATCAGTTATGTTGGTGGTCAGATTAGTCAGAGATTACTGATGTTGATAGCTAAACTATGATATTTCATCAGTTCATAGTAACTTACTTATTTTTATAATTATATTATATGTGATTTTCGTTTTTTTTTTCTCTGCTCTAATGAAAGGTCATCAGTTTGCTACTTTGTTAGAGGTGACATTGATGCATTGGTTCTCTGTAGCACATGCAGTCATGGTGAATGTTTTCATATGTGAACGTAAAATTTGGTACAAATTTGACGAAGAGATGATTGCGTGATTGTTTACCAGTTAAACTAAGTGGAAGATTGATCTTATGTGTATAAGTTATCTTCTAATGATTGAATTCTTCTTTAGATCTAGTTGGATGTTGTTTTTTTCTATAATTCAATTACATTTTTTTTTATTCCGTTTTCAATAAAGTAATGGAATGAATTCCAACAGTATGGCCATAATCTCCAGTTATGAGTTGGGATCTCGAGATTCAGACATATGTTATAGGTATTTGGAGATGCCGAAATATAGGTCAGAATTTGAAATATAATAATTTCGTGGTCCTTATATTGCTTCGCGTATTCAGTTGGACATTCGAGTTTCTATAGGACCGATAGAATTTGAGACGATCGGTAACAATCAACAATGTTAAACGTATAAATATACGTATGTAGTGAACATTCAGAAACGTATAGAGAACGGTGAAATGTTCCCTAACGTATCCTATTGCATATGTACGTAATTTGTAGGTATTCGATAAAATTGCTGATGTGAAGAACGAGCGCTCGCATCGGATACATTTCAAGCCAGTTATGTTTTCCTGGTTTCCATTTATAATATTCAGATTTACATCGGCCTTTCTATTCATGTTCGAAAACCCACTAAACCTTCAATTTATAGAGGGAAATATCAAGCTCTTGACTCGCTTCCACCTTCCGCAGTTGGATTTATATCCAACCATATTGATATTCGATCCCCATTTGAATTGGATTTCAAAACGGAGATGAAGATATGGCTCCCATAATATTGGATACCTACGTTTGTCTGAATGGAGCTACCCTTATTCATTTATCAATATTCACAAAATATTAACAAGAAATATACATTCATACAGGGTGTTAGTCACTTTCCTCGGTGAAATGATTTTTTCATTGAATTTCCACATGAAACAATTTCTCGAAAAGCCTCGCCGTTGACTGCAAATCCAAACACGCTGAAATGGGAAAAAGAATGTGGAAACTATTGCTTTATTCGCAATCTACTGATTGTTCAAGTGTTTTGGCAAAACTCCACACTCTGGCAGTCTTTTCCCCTTACGGCTCATTCTGATGGAGAGTAAGTCCCGTGATATAAACTTCTCTTAATGGTGAAACGGATCGTTGATGTTCTGGAAGTATTGTGAATTGTTAAAAGAGGTTGAATTTAATTTGAGAGGAGAAAACCGAATTATAGGCTTTAAATTCTGTTCCCCTCGTTTCTTACAGGTTCGTTGTATATTCTTATTGTTGGTATTGTTAATAAAGTTACCTCGTTCGTTACAGAGAAACTCAATTAATTATTTCATCCATTCGAACTAAGCGAACCCGTTGAATATATATTCGAGAGGATGCAAACAAAATAAAAATAATTTTTTCGTAGAGTGAGAATGGTGCAGATAGGATATTTTTATACCATTGCGTTTTTTTTTTCATTTTGCCATATTAGCAGTTTCTACTTATTTGCGAAAATTTCCACTTTTTTATTGGTTGATCAGTTTTCAGGAAGACTTCTTTTATCAGGGATAGCGATGATAGTATTGTTTTTCTGATTGTCTTCAATGAGAGTATAATTTGTTGAATGTTCACACTATCTCAGAAAAAAACCTACTGTAATCCATCAAATTTTCTTTCTTGACTATGGAAAAAGTTTTAATTGATGTGGCTTATACTGATGAAGATAAATAAGCTGTGAACAACATGATTTCAAATATCATGAGTTGTTTAATTACGACATGTGTTTCGATATCACGGTAGAATCCTCAGGTGGGTGAAGGTAAATTTCGCAACTGCACTGAATATGAACAGTTTACTTCATCCATCTGAAGATGCTACTATCATAGCGACACACGTGTAATTGTTAAACAGCTAATGTTAGTGACCTGAACCACACAGTTTTCCGTCGTCAAGTGCCGCGGGCACCACAGAGATATCTAAAATGGAGAGGACAATTCCAGGCATTTTAGTCCTTTAATACGAGCTAGTCATAAATCAGCACAGGAATTCCCAGAAAGGCTTAAACTTATAAACACAACGCTATGGAGGGTAGAGAGAAGGAGAACAAACTAGTGTAACGGAAAGTGTCCACAAGAAACTGCAAATAGGACAGGTGGCGCTGTGAAGCACTTGAGAATTGATGGCGACAAATTGTTGGCGCCTTTTTCGAAGAGAAGATAATGGATTATCTTGATGAATATAATTTTTATTTCATTGATTAACTCATGGTGAATTAATTGATGCAACTTCAGATATTTTCAACAAAGTTGAATGTGACGATTTTGGTGACCAATGTTATGAAAACAATTCATCAAAAACTGATATGATATATAACTTTTGATGGATTTTCTTCCCCAACATATGGAACAAAAAGAATACAAAATTGTTGCTGGATAAAATTGCAGCTTTTCTTTGTAGAAGTTATAAAAGAGTCATTAAAACATTTTTTTTAACGATTTTTTGTAACCAGTAGTATCGAATGATATACATTATGATAATTATGAATTCAATAACTCACCTTTTTTCTTATACAAATCCCAAATTTCAAGATAAAGACATGCTCCTCTTAAATTATCCCTCAATCTATATTTACTAAGTCAGTGTAACCGAATACACTGATGATGACCTTGGTATCGATGTGTATTAGTGATTAGAGGTTTCTTTTCGGTCGAAATTTCAGAGACTCAATTAGACAAAATTTCGACCGAAAAGAAACCTCTAATCACTAATACACATCGATACCAAGGTCATCAAAAATATAAAAAGTATCAATCGAATAATTATTGACGTGATAAGAAATCAAAGAGCTCAAACTATAACATTACCAAACTTTCTTGAGTACTGTAGTGTTTCTGTTACTCAACTCAGTTCCCAATACGGTATGGGGAGAAAGGAAGTATCTTTATTAATTATTAGTCATTGTTTCTTATGAATACAAGCAGTGAATCTTGTGGATTTATAATAAAAAGGGTTTGGTTTATATGAAAAGGCATGAAAAACTGAATTTTTTTAAACAAATATTTTATTTTCAACAACACAACATTCAATGTCAGATCGGCAACTTTGCGTTCAGTACTTTTCAGTTAACTTTGGAAGACACAACATGATTCAAATCAAGGATTTGCTGAGCTTTTTTTTACATATCAGTTCCAACATTTACTCCTTTAGATTCAATGGACAAACTGAAAGTGTTGTAATGAAGGGCTTTTCAACAAGAACTTTGTTTTTCACTATGGCCCCACCGGAACTACATGAAATTTTTGGCATTTGATTTTTTACATATCTATAGTAGAAACTTGGGCAATTGTTAAAATTAATTTCATTTCACTCGAAAATCGTTCCAAAATAATGAAAATTCACTATGAAAATGGTGGGTCTGTAAAAGTTTTATAGATCGGTCAACATAATCGAGGGATATTAAAAACCAAATTTTGGCCTATTGTTGAAGATATGGATATCACAAATATGTGATTTCAACAAGATGGTGCCACAAGTCACACATCTACCGAAACAATGGATTTATTGCAAACCAAATTTCCTGATCGCATAATTTCACGAAATTCAGCCGTTAAATGGCTAGCTCGATTATCATCCTAGCGCTGGATTATTTTTTATCGGGTTATGTTAAAGACAGAGTCTATACGGAACCAATCGAATCGATTGCTGCTTTAAAACTCAAAATTCGTGAAGTTATTGAAGAAATAGACCCACCATTTTGTCAAAAAGTGATTAAAAACTTTGATGAAAGAATCGACATCTGTAATTGTGGTCGTGGTGGACATTTATAAGATATCATTTTACATTCATAATTGCCAAATCTTCTTTTTCAGAATACAATAAAATTCGAATCATGGTCATTTGAATTCATTGTTTTATTTTGATTCACAAAACAAAGTTCTTGTTGAAAAACCCTTTTTATGAAGATTATGTTATTGAGAGCTTTCAATCAATTTCCTTTATTTTTGAAATTAGGTGCCAATAAACATCCTCATGCAAAGCTATCATCTATTTGGCCATCTATGTGTTTTTTGCTTATTAGAATAAACACCTGTTTGTTTGGTAAATTACTGTTTGCACACAAGTACCGAGAACTTCTAATCCTTGTTCTGGGTGCTGCTGCACATTTTCCATTTATTGTAGCATAATTTGTGGTTTTCGTTGAACTCTTTCAGGTTTCAATAGAATTTTTAGCAATTTCGTAGCCTCTCAGGGCGTCTCTGCAGAGTAAGAGGAATAATTATAAAAAAAAATTATAGGTGATGAATTGAGCCGATTACAATATAAGAAATGTTGTACCCACATTAGGTTGGAAAAATTATAATTTGCCCGTAGTTTCATAACTGATCACACAAACTTTCAACAAATATGTAATAAATTCAAATTCCACGAAGGTTTATTTACAAAAAATAACCAATGTCTAGCTTAAAATCACTAAATATATTTGTTTTTGATATTTAAAATCAACTAATCCTTCATATTGTTCAATGGTTCATTTCAAGTACAGTGACTATATACCCCCAGTGCTTGCCAGCGCCACCTGGCCTATTTGCAGTTTCTTGCGGACACTTTTTGGCCCAAAAAGCCCCGAAGTTTGTTCTCCTTCTCTCTACCCTCCATACACAACGCCTAGGATCGCAGTGTACTGATGAGGGACTGTAATTCCGAAAACGGTCGACAATTTTTTTTGCAATTTTTTTTTATTTATATTTATGCTGTCGTATGGACTTTTCTTCTTTTTGTATTGCGGATATTTTTACTGTTCCTGTAATTGGGTGTATTTATAACTGTTTGAAATATAGGCTTAGTATAAACATGGTTGGGTATGAGTTTGAAATAAAATTTATATTTTGTGAACTCAATATGAAAAACTTCAACTGGTCAATTGATTTAGATTTCTCTGATTGAGTGTTTTCCTTCACTCTTTATTTTTTACAGGAAATTAACTAGCTTTTGTATTTTTATTTGACACAGTAAAAACGAAGGCTGTGGCCAGCATAATGCCGTGATTCCGACCGACGAGTCTGATCGCCGTCCTGTTGCCCACACACTTCTGTGAATCCTTTCATTTATTTTTTAATCGTTTCGGATCTGTAGGGGAAACATCTTTTAGCAGTGGCGGCCGCGGTTACTGTGTTGAATAAAAATAAAAAAGCCAAGAAATTGCCTGTACAAATTGATGAAATCCGTAATAAATTGTTTGTTTGCTGTCTTCTCAAACATAGTAGTTGAAATTACTGAATAAAATTACAGAAAAACAGAATGAAATGTAGGCTATACGCAACACGTTCTCCGCCAATGAAAAATGACCTCCGATTGTGAACGAAATCCTCACACACTGTCGGTTTGGAACGAGAACCGATGAACCGTCGTTCCAAAAATCAAGCTAGGACAGATATTTTAACCGACGATTCGGCACGACGGTTTTTCACCACACACATCGGTTTTTGGCACTTTTGGAACGACGCGACGCACGGTTCGAATCGTGTTGATACGGACGGATGAAAATGAACGAAGTCTGTGGCCGGCTTTAGTCGCAAGTCCTAACAACTTCCGTTTTTCAGATGAAAACCATGTTTTGGTCTCGTCAGAAAGTTCGCGGAAAATGTAATTCCACCATAATCTTCGCTTTTGTTTCCATTATGTCATTATCAGAAGCAACACATAAATAATAGTTCTCCAACCCATTACGTAAAATTGAGATGCTGAAACACGTTAGTTGAGTTCCCATTGTACCTACACATTTTTCGCTATGAAATTGATTAATTTTCATGCATGACTTAGCCGCAACACCATCAAAAGTCCAGTTTTTCAAATGGAAACATGTATCATTATTCGGCACTTGCAAATGTCACGGAAAATGGAATCTTAGTATAATTTTTTTTGTGGTCATCAGAAGAAACACAAAAGTTTCTGGAAGAAAAAAAATAGTTCCTCAATTATTAAATCAAAAGTAATATGCTGCAACGTATTCGTATCTGGTTCTGATTATACTCAATTTTTGCCAATAAAATTGAAAATTTTGCTTTTTTTTGACAGGTGGTAGAACTCATTGAAAAAGATCATATAAAATATTCAATATATAAAAAAAACATTCAAAAGCCTTGGGCATCAATATCCCAATACTACTCTGGATCGTAGTATCTGTCTGTTAGGATATATTACCTGTGATGAATCACGCACGATGCCATAAGGTTTCTGTCAGAATGTTTTCAACAATAAATAAAGTACTCGGCTTCCTTTGGGAACTCTTCTCGGCACAAGAATTTATACCAAATTTGTATATTATTTTTCAAAACTTTTGTGGTGATTTCTTCTGAAGCGTATAATTATGGAAGTTTAAACTAATCAAAGGAAAAATACCTCAATGGAGAGGCCGCAAAAAAAGGCAGTTCATAAACTCACCGATAAAACTGCTCCGAATTCTTCACCGAAATTGTTTGAAGTAATCACCATTCATTTGATGGCCACAAAGTCTTGCCCGGCGTTAAAACGAATGGTTGCATGCAGCAACAATCACATCAGTTTGCCCACGAATAATTTCGAAGCATTTTCAATGCGATGTCGTAGTTCGCACTACCCATCTCACCGTCGCTGTACACTAATGTTTTCAAATAACCCCAAATGAAGAAATCACAGAGGTTCAGATCCGGGGAGCGTGCAGGCCAATAAATGGATCCACCACGTCCTATCCACCTATTCGGGAATACATTATTTAAATAATTTCGCACGTTCCTTCGAAAGTGGGGTGGTGTTCCATCCACTAATCCTGGTAAATTGTTCTGGAGAAAATGGAAAAAGTCTTCACCTGACATTCGTGGTGGTAGAAAAATGGCCCAATAAGCATTCCACACAGCAGTCTGATCCAGATATTCAAGGAAAACCTTTGCAGAAAATCTGTTCTTCTGATAGCGTGAGGATTTTCTGTAGACCATACATGGCTATTGTGGAAATTGTTTACTCCATTTCTTGAGAAAACGAATTCTTCAGTGAAGAGAATGGATGTTGTTAGATATTGGTTATTTAAAATCCATAGGCAGAATTCCTTTCTTCGAGGATGATCTTCTGGTTGGAGTGCTTGAATTTTGTGGAAATTGTAGGGGTACAATTGCTCTTGTCTTAGTGTCTTCCAAACTCTACTGTAGCTAACTCCGACGACCCAGGCTATGGATCTAGTACTTGTTGTCGGTTGTTCCTCAACTATGTCCAGTATCTGCTCCTTGATTTCTGCCATTTGGGATGTTACAGGCCTGCCAACATTTGCTCTCCGGGTTTCGTGTTCGTGCAAACGTCCAGTATCTGTACGTCTCTGCACCAAGTTTATAAACATACGAGGAGATGTGTGATTTCTTTGGAAATCGTCTTCTGTACAATCAGCACGCCTCACTGGAACTCTGTTTGGATTCACCATAAATTAAAATCATGTCAACAAGTTCATTTTTTGAGTAAACGTGAGTCATTTTTAACTACTTTGCGACACTCTGGTAATACACAAAAATCATACGCGGACTCTGACTGTTTTCAGTATACTGACCTTTCGTCGGCACAAGCCTACATAAAAGTATGGTTTCGGTAGTGCTTCGAATGCATGCAGTGGCTGCAGAAAGTGAATACCTAGAGGCAATTAGCAAGCTGCAGTCACATTCTGTACCACTGTAGCTTTGCATCCAAAGCTCTACCGAAACCATACCTCGAATAGGCATGCAGATCCGGAGCGGGAATTTCTTAGATTTTCGAGTAACTTTTGTTTAGAAACACTCAGCCCTGGTGAATATCTTATACAGGGTGTTTCATCATAAACTCAACAAAAATTGGTCGGTAGGTAATACTGGGAAAATCATTTTTTCCTTATGACATTGTACTGTTCCCTATCCCAGATTCAGAATTGGTCATAGTTCACAATATGGTCCCTGACTAGCTCGTGACTGAATAATATTAATATCAAAGATTATAGAGTAAAAAGATGGAAAACGAGGCGACTAAAGCGATTTGAGCGCCATCTGTGTGTCAAGCGTGTTTTTAAGACGCTAGGACTGGTTAAAATATTAATTTGAGTGCCATTTTCAGAAATATATGAAATTTTTTGAGATTTCAGACGTCAATTTCGATCGAAGAGGTTTTGAATGTTTTGATTCTCATTCCGCTTTTTGTTTATCTAGCTCGTTCCAGTTGCTGATTTTTTGAATTTTTTGTTTTATTTCTTGGTGAAAACTTCAAAATATTGTTCAAAAATTATTGAATGGTGATGAACGGTGGATCAAATAATAAAATGTATTTTACGTGATTAAGTTTTTAGCACAACTAAGGAAAATGGAAGTATTAAAAGTCGTAACATGTGAATCGATCATTCATTGATTCTGATTTTCAATGCTCCGAAGTGGATAAAATTGTCAGGGTTTGAAGACAATTACTTCAGCAAACACTACTAACTACACCATGTGCAATGAACATTTTACTGCAGATCAATTAAATGGGTGGCTGGAGCAACGTTGGATGTGCGTTTTTTTATAATCGCATTTTTTTTAAGAATAACGTTCCTTGTGATTCATAGTATGAGATTCCGCAAAAAATTTAGCCATCAATCAAATTGTATCGTTAGAGGAAACGATTTTATCACCACAAGATCTATGGAATAACGTTGTATGTGAAATGGCTTGTCTATGGACTATTTACTCCCCTTGGGTTTGTCTGTGGCTAGAGATTTTATATTTGCTCATGATCTGACAGTTTTCCAATTCTGTGACTTCAGTTTCGCTTTCACAAACATAATATAGTTTTGCATAATGCAAGTATCTGCAAGTGATTTTGCCAGTGTGAATAATAGAAAGAGGCCGTTGAGGATGTCTGAGTGGAATGACAAAAAACGCAAGTCCCTGAAAGACAGTGGAAATAGTTATGTTAATCGGCGAACAGGTAGTATTTTGCGCGAAAAAATACCTCCTTCATACCCAAGGGGTTGTACGGCGACGTGTAGTAAACAAGGATGGAAGAACTTACATTGTTATATGTACTAAAGATATACAAACAGTTTTATATGATGACTTACAACGAGCAAACTCTCCTACTACTGAAGTTCATTAATATTAGAGAACCGAAAAGGCGATGGCCTGGAAAAACTGAATCGACATCCGAAAAACTAGCTGGATTTGATTATAATTTGGATGGAAAGCCTGTCTGTCAAAAAACCTTGTGCAACACCCTATCAATAACTCCAAGAAGGTTGCAAATTTTGGAAGAAAAAATGAAAAATGGCGAGTTAGCACCGACGGACCAAAGAGGCTTGCATTTGAACCGGCCACATGCCACTGATGCAGATATCGAAAGATGTATTGTCAAGCATATTGCTTCTTTTCCGACCGAAGCGAGTCATTATAACAGAAAGGTTTCGTCGAAACTTTGTTTGTCCCCTGCGTTGAACATAACAAAAATGTACGAACTTTTTCGAATTAAATATCCTGAGAATCCAGCAAACTATACCCTTTACCGCAAGATTTTCAAGAAGCAATTTCCTAACCTGAGGTTCGGAAAACCTAGGTCAGATACATGTAAGGAATGCGATAAAAACTTTGCTCGAATGATTCTTGCTTCTAGCGAAATTGAGCGGCAAAAAATTGAAGAAGAAAGTCTTATCCACCATACAAAAGCTGACCAGGCCTATCAAACTCTCGCAGAAGACTCGAAAAATAGCAATTTTATAACTCTATTTATTGATTTGCAGCAAGTTTTATTCACCCCTCAATTAACTCATTCGGACATTTTCTATCAACATCAGTATTCCTCCTTCAATTTATGTATACACAATATGTCTATAGATCAGGCCAATATGTTTTTATGGCATGAATGTGTAGCCAAGCGAGGCTCCAAAGAAATCGGCTCGTGCATATTGAAATATGTCATCTCGACATATGAGTCTTTAGCTAAGGGAGAAGAAAGAAAATTAATTGTTTGGTCTGACCGCTGTACCGGTCAGAATAATAACTGGAATATTATCAAGGTCTATCGTTTTTTGATGTCATTGAGATACTTCTCTGAAATACACCAGAAGTTTCTCATTACAGGACACAGTTTTTTGCCTTGTGACCGCGACTTTGCAACAGGACGATTTCAAGGACATCGACGTGATTGTGCAAAGAAAAATGAAAACAAACATGAAAATTACACAGTACGTCTGGTTGAAGATCAGTGCAGAAGACCCACTAACGGTGTATAGCAGAGATTCTCATAATATATTCAAATCCTGGCAATCATTTCGTGTTTTTTCCGGAGATGAAAATAATTTTCATTATCACGATCTACCACTTCTCTACACTGAATTTTTACCAATTTCGAAAGAAAAGAAGAAAAATCTTTCAGATATGATACAGTATTTGATAAACCCCCTTCATGGCGAGTTTTATAGAAATCTTCCAAGTGCATAATTATAATCATTATAGATAATCTCGTTTTATATTTTCAATTAATCTTATTTTAATTGAACTTTTTTTTATTCCTGTATTTTTTTTTCTGTGTTTTAAAAATGTATTACCTTCAAAGTTCAATTGAAGTATTATAGCTAATTCCCCAGTTGTATTAATATTTTCAATATTTGTTCAGCAGAAACAGCAGAAAAAGTGATGTCTGCTAGAAAAAGGCACCGAGTTAATGAATTTACTGGTTGTTTAGGGGCTGTGGGATGGCTGTCAAGTTTTCAGTTTCTTGGCACTCCCCAATTTAGCACAGGTTCCTCGAGCTGGATAACTCGACAGAGTCACTCCATATCATGCCCAACTTCGAGATTTTTTCGAGGTATAATTTACATCGTAAATGATTCTCCTTTCATATATCGAGGGAAAAATATTCGAGATGACCTCCTCGAAAAATTCTATTCTGTGAAATTTGAACAATTCCGAACAATCTTCAGGCAGAGTACAAATAGAATAAATAAAAATTATTTAAGTTCTACTCTTCTTCAAGGATTCAATTTAGAGTAAAGTAAAGAATAGGAACTGCGATATTATAATCATCTGGGGAAACCTCTGAACCTCTTTCTGAAAAGCTTTTTGTTTGCTCTACTGCGTTTTTACCTACTTTCTCGCAGTTATTTTCCTTCGACGTCCATTTCCCTGGACTAGTGCGAGAAAGCTAAATTCTCCAGGAATTGGCAGGAAGTGATTTTTCCTGCAGTGATACTCTAGAAACTGATGAAATAGGCGAAGAAAAATAGAGAGAATATGATACTCCCAACCCATGCGTAAAGTCTTTCCTGCACGTAACTGCTTGTCCGAACCTGTCTTGGCATCGTTCGTTCAGCGGTAGTCGCTTGCGGGAAAGTCATCTTCCGCACTTGTAAGGAGAATAATTATAGGTATATATATTTACCTCAATCAATCAATTTGAATAAATTTCCAATATTCAAAATTATTTTCAGATTTTTGCGAGAAAATTTGTTAAAAAAATCTTGCAATATTAAATTTTCTGCTATTGATTGTATTATAGATTAAAAAAGAACTTAATGCAATCATAGATTGATATGATCGAAGTTTAGGGAATATCTAGGGTCTTTCACGAGGAACCTCACCCATATTTATACGGGAAACTACTGAACGTATTTTCATGAAATTCAGCACTTATAAGTATTTCACGATGCTGATGAAATCTAAAATATTTTCAAGGCATGAGCACCTCCGGTTTTTCCGGAAATGACGTCAACATCCGTTTTTCAAATTAGAACACCATTTTTTCATTGCAGAAATAGATTCCTTAGAAAATTTCAAGTTATTTTGATGTGACATTTTTCAGTTTTGGTTGGAAAATTCTCTCTGACCGGGAAAATTCGAAAAAAAAATCGAAAATAGAGCTCCGCTGAAACAAGAATAACTTCGAGGTTTTTGGATGGAAAATTTTCATTTTTTGGATTTTTCAAGATGTGAGATTGATGTATCCACTTTAAAAATCGAAATCGCGATTCATGATACAGGGGGTGAAAAAATCGCTTTCAAAGTTAGGGATGACAAAATCGTGAAAAATCAATTTTTTCAAATTAGAACCCCATTTTTTTATGGCAGATATTGAATCTACGTTAAAAAATAATGTGAGTGTATGCATCACACCCTTGAACTAAAATGGATATTTTCTGAGTTATTCACAAAAAACTGTTTTTCGTCTTGAATTTTCAGCTATTTCTTTTCCCTTCACGCCAAAAAGAAGAAATTTTCAGGAACTGTTATTTGAACCACGCTGTAGATTTTTCACCCGTTCTTGAAACTGACTTCAAGTTACTATTAGGAGAACCATGGCAAACTCTCGCAGTTATAACTAGAGAAGATGCTCAAAGTTTTGACCGTTAATTTCTAGACATTTATTTATACGTCTCAGGAATGCTTCGTGCGTTGCTCTTCTTATTTCATCGGGAGGAAGAGATCTGCAAAAGTGTTTAAAAACCAAATTGAGTTTCTAAACTATGAATCTAAAAATCTAAACCAACCTGAACGCATTTCTGACTCGTTCTATGCAGTCCTCTTTATCAGTCAGAGGAGTTGAGTAAACAATATTTCTTATCCTACCCCAAACATAATAGTCTAAAGTAGTTGAATCGGGAGAACGTGGTGGCCAAAGATGTGGACCATTGTTCGCCAACCATCGATCTTCAAATAGCCTGTAGAGGATATTTGACACATTGAGTGAATTGTGTGGAGGCGCGGCATCTTGTTGATACCATAAGTCATTATGGTTCTGTACTAGCGGCTCAATTATTTGAGTCAATATGTCAGAATATCTATCTCCTAAGAGAGAACATTCTTTAAATAATGCGAACATGTGTAGTGTTCTATCTTACCAGTTAAAGTCCCATCATAAATGTGAACATCGAGAATTGCATTATTTTTGATGGCGCAAAAAACATTGAAACTCCAGGTCTCTTGAAAGTTCCATTGTCTGAAGTGGTGGTTGTTCTCTTCATCCCAATAATGACTGTTATGCCTATTGAAAGAACCATTCTTTGTGAATTTAGATTCATCTGTCCAAATTATACAGTCCAAAAAGTTTTCATTCTCTTGAAATCGAATCATCATAGCTTCGCAAAACTCTGTTCTCCTGACGAAATCAGTTTCCTTCAAATTTATATGGGTGCATTTTATGTTTTTTCAATATTCTCCAAACACTCGATTGAGATAATTCCAGATCAATCTCGGCATCTTTGAGAGAATTTTGAGGATTCACACGAAAATATGCAAGAACTGTAATTTCGTTGTTCTCATCTTCTACTACACTTTTTTCTCTGTGTATAGTTTTCTTAACGAAAGATCCGACATATCTCAAGTTTGTCATGGTTCTGTTAATGGTGTCTCTCGTTGGTCTGGGTCGGTCAGGAAACCTCTCAATGAACAGTCGAATCGTTTTATCTACAACTTTATTACATTCTCCATGAAGTAGAATGAGATTTGAATAATCTTCATTGGTAAAATTAGGCATAGTGTCGATTTTATAACTTAATACGAATTATCACCAAATTAATAGTAAACACAAAATGCTACTGAATAAAAAGGAATTAGGCAGATGTAATTAATGATATCTATCATTAAAAAAAAGAATGTAAAACATGGTAAGTTTTTGCATATGGTTCATGAGGAATTATTTATTTATCACTGGAGAGAAAACCGATGGCCGATTAGTTGAAATAAAGAGGTTTCCGATACAAATTCGAATCAAAATTCGCCATCTATTTAGGAACAACCTGTAACTTTTTTCTCTTGCATATTAGGGTCGTAAAATCTAAAACATGGTTTAAGTAACAGTTCCTGAAAATTTCATCTTTTTGGCGTGAAGGGAAAAGAAATAGCTGAAAATTCAAGACGAAAAACAGTTTTTTGTGAATAACTCAGAAAATATCCATTTTAGGGCAAGGGTCTGATGCATACACTCACATTATTTTTCAACGAAGATTCTATAATTACCATAAAAAAATGGGGTTCTAATTTGAAAAAATTGATTTTTCACGATTTTGTCATCCCTAACTTTGAAAGCGATTTTTTCACCCCCTGTATCATGAATCGCGATTTCGATTTTTAAAGTGGATACATCAATCTAACATCTTGAAAAATCCAAAAAATTAAAATTTTCCATCCAAAAACCTCGAAGTTATTCTTGTTTCAGCGGAGCTCTATTTTCGATTTTTTTTTCGAATTTTCCCGGTCAGAGAGAATTTTCCAACCAAAACTGAAAAATGTTACATCAAAATAACTTGAAATTTTCTAAGGAATCTATTTCTGCAATAAAAAAATTGTGTTCTTATTTGAAAAACGGAAGTTGACGTCATTTCCGGAAAAACCGGAGGTGCTCATGCCTTGAAAATATTTTAGATTTTATCAGCGTCGTGAAATACTTATAAGTGCTGAATTTCATGAAAATACGTTCAGTAGTTTTCCGTATTAATATGGGTGAGGTTCCTCGTGAAAGACCCTGTATTTCGAAATCATTCAAATTTCTCTTATTTTCGGTTGTCTTCAAAATTCGTATTTTGCAACTTAAAACGTTGCTCCAGCCACGTATTCAATTGAGAACTGTTCATCGACGTAAATTATTGTATGCAGAAAGCATCCCCTGCATGAACGGCCTATATTAAGGGGAAATTATGATCTGTATAGGTCCATTCAATGATTTTCAATTGCTACTATTTCAACATATTCTGAAATGCAGAGGTTTATTGATTTCCATTAGGGAACCGAGTGACTGTCAAATTGTTGTTTAGAATGTCAAAGTTTTATGAAACCTGCTGTGAGTGTTTTGTTCGTTCATCAATTTGTATATTCAGTCATGAAGAGACCATATCATAAGGAAATCATAAAAAAAGCAACAAGAAACTATACTGACATACAGGTCTTGCATATGTCTGTAAGTTTTTTTCAAGTGTGGTTCTGAAAATTCTTTAAATAATACCTACATATGTAAGTAACTGGAATATGTATTGTAACGTTTTCTTCGTTTGATTAAAACGTCCAAATTATTTATTTACACTTAATACACATATAACTCACAAGCTAACTATTACACTACTATTTATTTCCACTCTTGTTTATTTCCACTAGTCACTTGCTCTGTAACTGTACTTGTACTTTTACTTGCCTACCTGCTCCTCCGCTGGGCTTATATAGGCGCCGGAAACATTCAGGTAGATTCGCGGTTATTCTGGAATTTCTCGACCGCTCTGTTTCTCGAAAGGTCCGACCGCAAGGGCCGGACTGGTTACACTGTCCCCTCCTTAAGCCTGTTCTGTCCCAGAACAGATTTAGTGGATTTCTCCGAGGACCGTGGCGAAACTTGCACTCATCACCATTCCTACAGTAGCCATTCTGATGGAAGTAGCACTCCACAGTTTTTCCAGGCTCCCTGGCCTGCTTTGGGTTGAAACTGCACACCAGGATCCGTATACCAGTCCCCTGAAATACCACCTCCAGCATGCTTCGCACAACTCGCCAATTCAGCTGGTCCAATCCACAACCGAGCTTGGGAACAGCTAATTTCCTAACTCCAAAGCGTTGAAGGTCTTCTTTCAAGCTATGCAGTGCCGTCCATAGATTCTGATAGGTTGGCTTCTGATAGGAATGTCGCTTGGTGACTAGGTAATAAATGAACCGATCTTCAGCCTTCAATTTCAAAACTTTTCCGATTCTTGGCTGCTGTCGCAATAGTTGTTCCTGACGTCCAAATTTATTTCTGAATACTCTGGCTATTCCTTTGCTCATACGAAGGTCCTCCGCAACGCAATGAGCGAGAGAGTATCCCTTAGACACGGTAAAGAGATCTTGATGTACTTCCTGTGTAACGCCGAACCGTGCAACGCGTGTCTCACCATAACAATCCATAAACTTCTGGTAATCGCTGCTACCTTGCATCGGGGCTTCCACAAGACGTACTTCTTCTTCGTCCTGCGCGTACGGGGCTAATCGGTTGAAATGGACAACCTTTGGTTTCCCTCTGGGGAGCTTCCCTATCCGGTAAACTACATCATTTATCCTCTTGATTATTTCATACGGTCCCTCCCACTGTCTCTGCAGCTTTGGTGAAAAACCTTTCTTCCTTTGTGGATTATGTAGCCACACCAGATCCCCAGTGGTGAATCCACCTTCAATAGCCTTGATGTCGTAGCGCATTTTCATTCGGTCACTTGCTTGCTGCATTTGATTGCGCACCTTGCCATGAATGTAATCCAGCTTGTTCCTTAATTTACTAACGTAGTCCTCCCCAGCTACGTCTTCTCCAGGCTTACATCCAAACTCTAAGTCGCAAGGCAGTCTTATTTCTCGGCCGAACATTATACTGGATGGAGTTTCCTTGGTAGATTCTTGAACCGAAGATCTATATGCCATGGTGAATAGATGTAAATATTCATCCCAATCCCGCTGGTGATCAGAAACTACTTTGGCCAGATGTTTTCCCATGGTCCGATTCATTCGTTCGACCATGCCGTCTGATTGTGGATGAAGAGGTGTAGTCCTTGTTTTGTGAATTCCCAATTTGCTGCATACTTCTTGGAATAGCTTCGATTCAAAATTTCGGCCTTGATCACAATGCAGCTCCAGAGGTATTCCAAATCTGCAGAAGAATTCTCTGACCAATTTATCAGCTACCGTACTTGCCTCTTGATTAGGAATACCGTAGGCTTCCACCCATTTCGTGAAATAGTCCATCGCTACCAAAATGTACTTGTTTCCATGGTCTGTTTCGGGAAAGGGGCCAGCGATGTCGATAGCTACTCGTTCCATGGGGGATCCGACGTTATATTGTCTCATTGGTGCTTTTCCTTTACCATAAGGTCCGTTAGCAGCAGCGCAAACCTTGCATCTTCTACACCAATCTTTAACGTCCCTCTTACAATTTGGCCAATAGAATCGCTGCCTGACTTTTTCCAATGTCTTGGTTATCCCGAAATGTCCACCTGAAGTTCCGTTATGTAGTCTGGTCAGAATGTCTGTCACACGGCTCTTCGGCACAATCAACTGAAGTCTCTGCTCAGTTCCATCTTCATTTTCCCAACAACGCTTCAGAAGACCTCCATCAATCTTCAATGTTTCCCATTGTGCCCAATACGACTTTACATTCTGGCTCAGTCTGGATACTTCTTCCCAAGTAGGTCGTCTACCGCTCTTCTTCCAACTCAGGATTACTTTCAAGTCGTTATCTTCCTCTTGTGCTCTTTGAATTTCTTCAGGTAGCCAGTCGTCTTCGATTACGGTGGTCCGCCTTAAATCGATCTTTTCTTCCAGGCGCGAACAATGACTGGAATTCTGGGGACACTCAACGGTTTTGGTCGAGCCATTGTCTACCACAGCGACTCCTTTTAGTTTCCCAGCTGTAGCCCTTTCAAATTCTGGACGATTTTGCTTGAAATGCCTCCTTTTGTTGCAGTTCCAGCACACAGCATCCTTTTTCCCAGCAACCAATATTCTGCGGACTTTTTCTCTGACAATCTCCTCAACAGATCGATCTGTTTCTTGCTCTTGTCTTACACGAAAGTGTCCCCTATGCGACGCTTGCTTCGCTGCTTCGATTTCCAAAGCCTGGGCTAAGGCATCATCTACGGTTCTAGGGCGTGCTAGTCTCAGGGCTTGTTGTATTTCGCTATCCTTTATCCCATCCACGAATGTCTGGATTGATAGCTGTTCCAGGAAGCTATCTGGAGCAGATGGATAAGCCAGCCTGACTAATCTCGCCACATCAGCTTCAAACTCCTGGAGATTTTCCCCTGTTTTCTGCACTCGGTTCTTTATTTGTGCATGGTATACTTGTTGTAGATGAGCATCACCATATCTCATCTGAAGTTTCGATGTAAGAACTTCGTAACAGGCTTGTTGACTCTCCGGGATCGTCTGGAGAATGTTGAGTGCCTCTCCTCGTAGAGCTATAATTAATGCCGTGGCTTTTTCGTTGTCGTTCCAATTGTTTACCAGGGCAGCAGCTTCAAACTGTTTTTGATATGTCGACCAGGGTATTTTTCCATCAAAAGTTGGAGGCTTGATCTTCATTCTACTACCTTCGCCGTCATTTTCCGCTTTCGCAGTGCTGTAGGGTGTTGAAGCCAGGATATCTGTTCTGTTTGACGTTCTTTTCAAGGAATCTATCAATTTGGAATGATGTTCAATTATTCCTGCCATTTCTTCCAATTTTCCATTAACGTCGTCATAAACTTTGTCAAACTTTTCGTCAACTCTTTCATAAACTTTGTCAAACTTTTCATCAACTCTTTCATAAACTTCGTCAAATTTTTCGTTCACTATATCAAACTTCTCGTCTACTTTTTCAAATTTTTCATTTATGGTTTCCAGTTTTTTATCCAATTTATCTGTAAGTTGACTCACCACATCGTTACAATTTTCCCTAATCTGGTCCATTTTCTCGTTCAATTTCTCATCAATTTTCTCATTCAATCTTCTAGAATTTTCTTCCAATTGTTCATTCAATTTTCGAGAATTTTCTTCATTTTGGACCATTTGTTCATTCAACTTACAAGAATTCTCGTCCATTTTCTCATTTAATTTTCGAGAATTTTCTTCCATTCTTTCGTTCATCTTACTCAAAAGGTCCATTACAGCTTGAGTCTCCATTGCGTTCTGTAATCTTGTGGTCACTGGCATGAACTCCAAATATCCAAAATTATTTATTTAATTCGAGCGATGTTGAACCGCACACTTGACACCAATGTAACGTTTTCTTCGTTTGATTAAAACGTCCAAATTATTTATTTACACTTAATACACATATAACTCACAAGCTAACTATTACACTACTATTTATTTCCACTCTTGTTTATTTCCACTAGTCACTTGCTCTGTAACTGTACTTGTACTTTTACTTGCCTACCTGCTCCTCCGCTGGGCTTATATAGGCGCCGGAAACATTCAGGTAGATTCGCGGTTATTCTGGAATTTCTCGACCGCTCTGTTTCTCGAAAGGTCCGACCGCAAGGGCCGGACTGGTTACAGTATGCTATGGTGGTATATTGAATATTGGTTCATATTAATTTCTGATATATGTATATTTTACAAATTCAACTAAGTTCATTAATTCAGAACAACCTATTGTACAGAAAAAACACCTTCGACGTACAGCAGATCACCATATACTTTAGTGTCCTAGTTGAAGCTTCATTTATTGCCCACAATTTCAATTTTTGTAAATTTTTTATGAATTGCAAATATAAACATATAGCACATCCAATAGCGTTTTACGTTGATATTAATTGATTACAAACAATGTTTAGATGAAAACTAACATCCTGATCAGAAAACAAAACCATACTTTTGTTTTGTCGCTCAGGATGTTTGTTTTCTGATAGCAACAAAGACGATATTGAAATTTAATGCAAGGAATAGAATTCGAATTTCACGCCCCCCAATTAAAAACAGAAAACTGTTATAAAATTTTTTTTCTGTATTGACAGTGCGTTTTTAGCGCCATCTCATTGTCACTCGTGTTTTCACTGGCCAAAATGTAGTCGGTTTTTAGTACTAGCGATATGAGGGCGTTTCCTATTTTTCTACTCTATAATCTTTAATTAATATAACATAAAAGAGGGCGTCATGACACCTTAAACACTAGTGAAACAACATTTCCTTACATTTGTTTATTCACAATTCACATTCATGTATATTTGGTCAAGTTCAAATAAAGTCTACTGAAAGTTAACAATTCAAGCAATGAGTCTTAACTACTTCGATCGAGAGATGACTGACAAGAAATGGTTTCTCAAAGACATACAAAAACTTATCTTAATGATGGTTCGGTCTCTTCGGTCCTTTCAAGGTTGGGCCTCTCGTTGTTGGTTCGGTCAGTTTCTAGGTCTCTTCAGGTCGGAATCTTCAACAAACAATTAATCGGAGGGCTCTGCACCGATTTGTGAGGCAGGTGTGATGATGAGATGAAAGGGTTAGTTCAACAGCCAACTATTCTACGGTTTCTCAAGATATTCCCTCCACTGAGGTGCAAGTTATAGCAGGTATTCAAGATGGCGTCGAGTGATGTAGACGTTAAAGAACGCGATGGCGATGAAATGTCGAATTGTAGCGAATAGATTACTAAAAAATTTTTCAAATGTTGCTTAAGACCATGTAAAGTGTTGGTTTGCAAAAATTGTGATACTTTTAACCATGAAGGATGTGTTAAACGGATGAAAAATATAATATACAAAAGTGATACAGTGATAATATGCTGTCAACAAGATGAGACAAATGTTGATGAAAAGGAAGACGTGAATATTCACGAAACCTGGGTGAGCGAAGCTAAAATTTCAAAATTGGAAATGGAAAACTTATCATGTATCAGGACAAGAACTCAATTCTGCATCAAAACAATTTTTTACTTACATAAACGACATGAAATCGAAACTTAGTTTTGGAACTTGTGCGCCACCTATAGCACCGGTTGGAAAGCATCATTTCCAAGCAAACAGCACTGTGCCTGATGATTGAAGAAATCTACGGATGATGAAGAAACCTTCAATGGTGACAAATGAACCACCTCTGTCAAACGAAAGTACTTCATGCACAATGTCAACGTCGGATAACACGGTGTCACAGAACATAGATAAATCAAGTAACCTCAAACAACGAGTACAACAACAACAAATAAATAACAGAAGATTAAGATCATTCAATTCCGCAATAAGTGAAGAGGTATGCGAGGTGAATATAATGGATAAAACAAAATGGATCAAGACGGTGGTTGGAAAAAGGTAGAATATCGCAGGAAAAAAAATTTACCACTATTTCAAAGACCGCAACCTATAAAAGGTGTAGTAGAAACAACTAATTCATTAGCTGCAAAAAATTAAGCTGCCTATTCATAACAGGTCTGAAACCAAATACCAATCCGGAAGAACTCAAAAAATACATAATGGAAATATTTAAAATTGATATCAAATGTGAAGCTATGAAAATTTTCATAGCTGAAAAAAAGGAAGGAAGGACTCGTATGAAAGCTCTTTCAAGTTATACGTACCAATTGAATCGAAAGAAACAATCATGGATCCTAGTAAGTGGGAAAAAGGCATTAGTTTAAACCATTTTCTCCATATAAGACGATATCTCAATTGAATGGAAGCATAAATATAATACATCAAAATATACAATCTGTCAGGAATAAAATTCTTGAATTGGAAATATTTATAGAATCATTAGAAGAAATCCCAGACCTTGTGTGTTTGACTGAGCACTGGCTCAGTGAGGAAGAAGAGCATTTTGTCAAAATAGGACATTATCACATTGTGTCATGTTGCTCGAGGGTGACGTCTGTGCATGGGGGTTCATGTATTTTGGTAAGAGATACTCTGCAGGATTTTTAGGATGTACCATTTATAAAAGATATGAGTGTGGAATGCGAGTTTGAAATATCATGCATCATGAATAAAATAAGAAAGCTGGTTGTCATGTCTATCTACCGAACTGGCCTGGGAAACTTATCAACCTTTATGACCACATTTGAAGAAGTGCTTGATGCGGTGCATTGTAATTTTGCCAACTATGATGTGATAGTATGTGGTGACTTCAACATTAACCTACTGAATGATGACTGCTAGAAGGCCGCATTTCTAGACCTCTTAACATCTTTCAACTATGAACAAACAATTTTTAAGCAAACTAGAATAACAGAAACAATAAAATATCTAATTGACAATATATTCATAAATACAACCAAATTTAGAAACAATAAAAATTTCACATCGGCCTTAACAGATCATATGGGTCAGCACATAACAGTGGAGACCGTAACACCAATAGAACAAAACGTGATGGAGATCATTGAGAAAAGATTCTTCTCAAAATCAAAGCTCCAAGATTTCTTTCATAGTCTTCAAGGGTGCACCTGGGACAACGTTATGTTGCAGATGAATCCAAATAGAGCTAATGGACATTTCTCCGATACATTGAAGTCGAGAATTAACCAAATATTTCCATTGAAAAAATGCAACCTAAAAAAAGGACTCAAAAGGATGTGGATCACTTCGGGAATAAAGAAGTCAAGCAAACATAAAAGAGATATTTATGAAAAAATGTTGGACGGTTTAATATCACAGGAGTTCTACAAGAAATACTCTAATATATTGAAGCAAGTAGTAAGACAATCCAAAAAGAATGCAGAGATGACATTTGTTAGCGCTTCTGTGAAATTTAGTGGACTGTATTTGAAATTTGGAAATATCGCTAACACAAAAAAATGAAAATATGCATCGAAACCCTTCTGACACTTACCCTCGATGGCGGTGATGTGGTCCTGGGGATCCCCTTTCTGCTCGAAGTTTCACCTCCAGCACACAATCTCAATATTTTGAAAAAGTAATTGAAAATCTCGTGAAAAAACTCGTGGAAAATTCGCAAAGGTGTCGGTGACCGTATCTATCGATTGAATGAATCGATTCTTCTCTCGCGCAACCAAGCATGCGCAAAGTGCCTTATTGAAGAAGCCTGATGCATAATTTGAATTTAACAAAGGACAGTATGAAAGTTGCATTAACATAGCCGGCCACCAAAACCCTCATAGGGTTTTCTGGAGAAAACAAAAAGAAACAAAAATAAAGAAAACTTTTGTCACTCGAGACCATTATGTAAGTCACCATTGTATAATAAATTAAAGTTTAATTTTGAAGCCGAAGGATAATGGATAAAACCACCGTTTCAAATCGAATAAAAAACAAATTTTTCTACTTTGAAAAAAAAAAAAAAAATAATGGTTATTTCAAATGAATTAATGAATGAATTGAATTAATTTTTTGGAAGTGGACAAAGTTTTACAGTCGGCCTACGGAATATTCCAGCCGCTGTTTTTAACGTAACCACCCGAATATGCCCATCTTCTCCCGGAAACACCTCAACAACTCTCCCCATTGGCCATTTGAGTGGAGGAACGACATCGCTTTTTATCAAAACAAGGTCGTTCACCTCAATTTCTTTGGCTGGATCAGACCACTTGAATCGCTGTTGTAGAGTATTCACATACTCTAGAAAATACCTTTTCCAAAAATCACGCTGCATTTTTTGTATAAGCTGCCATCGTGACAGTCGATTAAGATTCAAGTGAGAAAGATCCGCGTCCGGTAGAGCAGAATTCAGCGGTTCCAGTGTTAAGAAATGCCCTGGCGTAAGCGGAATCAAATCGTTAGGATCTGAGCTCTGAGAACATAGAGGTCTAGAATTAAGAATTGACTCAATCTGACAGATCAAAGTTGTGAACTCTTCGTAGGACAATCGTTGATCACCTACGACGCGAATTAAATGGGATTTGACCATTTTGACACCGGCTTCGGCAAGGCCATTGAAGTGAGATCCCGTGGGAGGGCTGAAATGCCACTCGAAAGTCAAACTCTGAGCAGTTTTCTGCGCCAAGTCAAAAAATTCGTTTTGGGCTCCAACGAAGTTTCGGCCGTTATCCGAATAACACGCTTGAATCGTACCGCGACGAGAAATGAATCGCCGAAACGCAGCGATGAAACTATCTGTAGAAAGGTCTTGAGTTAATTCTAAGTGAATTGCCTTAGTGGCAGTACAAACGAAAACACAGACGTAAGACTTGAAACATTTTGCGCCTTTCATGCGATGCGGCGTAACGAAAAAAGGTCCACAAAAATCAACCGCAACATGTGAAAAAGGTTTCAGTTGTGAGAATGTCGGGAGATCAGCCATTTTAGGAGGCTTAAATACATTTGGACGAACTCGAAAACAACGAAAACAGTTTGAGATAACCCTATTAACCGCTCGACGAGCAGACAATATCCAATATTGTTGGAGAAGTAAGTTATGTAAAGTTTTCATTCCCGGATGTAAGTATTGTTTATGAGTAGATTCTATGATTAAGGTCGTAAGTCTATGTGAACTTGGTAGCAAAAGGGGATGTTTCGCTGAATAAGAAATGAAGTCCGATTTTTTAAGACGACCGCCCACCCTGAGGAAACCCAAGGAATCGAGAAAAAGTGAAAGCCTGCGGTATGGTTTCAGTAACAAGCAGTCTTTTTTAAGTTTTTCTATAATATCTGAGAAGACAGAGTTCTGAGTATATTTTATCAAACACATTAGAGATTCGTGCATTTCTTGAACTGAATTAAAACTAGTTGGCTTGAGTGTTGAAGTTCTCGAATTTTTTAAGAATCTTAAGCAGTAACTTAGAATTCGCTGAATTTTTTCAAGGGAGGAAAACCTATTCATCAACTTCTTCAAGTCGTCTGTTGGAACATCTACATAAAAAGAAAGCACCCTCTCTTCAGCGGAAACTACCTCTTCATGACCGGTTTTATCCTGGAACTGAAAAATCGGCCATTTACCCTTTTCGAGCGATAGGAATTCCGGCCCATTCCACCACGTCCTAAAGTAAAGCAGCTGAGAGGGATTCATTCCTCGAGACGCACAGTCAGCCGCATTTAAGGACGAAGGAATATAACTCCATGATTCTGGAGGGACTAACTCCTGTATATGATGTACACGGTTGGCTACAAAAGTCTTCCAACGGCTCGGTGAACCATTGAGCCACGAAAGTACTACCTGTGAATCGGTCCAGCAAGTAATTTGATCGAAAAGAAGCCGATCTGAAAACGTATCTGTGACGAATTTGACTAGATCCGCCAACAGCTTTCCTGCTGAAAGCTCAAGTTTAGGAAGGGTAAGTGTCTTCAAAGGTGCAACTCTACTTTTGGAACAAAGAAGGAATACATTAATAGAGTCGGCCTTTTGTACCCTGAGATAAATTACAGCTGCATAACCTAATGTCGAAGCATCGCAAAAACCATGCAATTCACATCGTTCGAAATCATCAACAAGAATTCGTCTTGGTAAACTCAATTTGGAAAGCTCTGATAACTCTGACTTCAATTGCTCCCATGGATTTTGAATCGAAAGAGGAAGCGACTCATCCCAGTCCTTTTTCATAGACCAAACACACTGCATTATATATTTGGCCTTCAATAAAATAGGTGACAAAAACCCCAAAGGATCGAAAACCCTACCAATATCTGAAAGAATGCCTCTCTTAGTACATTCATTAGTGGATGTTTGACAACTATATGAAAATGTGTCAAGAGACGGATACCATTGAAGACCTAGTACCTTGAGAAAAGGAGGGTCATCCTTATCAAAGGATAAAACAACCTGACAGTCGGAAGGCGAAACGGACGAAAGTAATTTAGGAGAATTGCTAGCCCACTTCTTCAACTCGAAACCTCCCCGACTAAGTAGATCTATCAAATCTTTCTGAAGTGAAATAGCCTCAGACTCAGACGAGGCACTTCCAAGAATATCGTCTATGTAAATTTGATGTTGAATTATGTGACTGGCCTTCGGAAAGTTTTTCTCCTCTATTTTAGCTAGTTCTAAAAGTGCTCGCATTGCTAAATATGGGCTACAGTTGAGACCGAAAGTGACTGTATTTAATATAAACTCTGAAATAGGATCGTTGGGATCGAAACGCCACAAAATTCTCTGAAAGTTTCGATCGGAGGGTGAAATCAAAACTTGCCTGAACATTTGTTTAATGTCAGCCACAAAGACTATTGCGTCTAGACGAAAGAGTAAAAGTAATGAAACAATATCTTTTTGTAATTTTGGACCCTGAAGTAATGTATCATTCAAACTGACCCCCTTTGAACCTTTTGCCGATCCGTCCCAAACTACACGTAGCTTCGTGCTTACACTTTCTGGCTTTAGGACACAGTGATGTGGTAAGTAGCAAATATAACCCTCAACTTGGTCTTTCAATGTTACAGGAGACATATGTCCGGTTTCAAGGTATTCTTTCATGAAGTTAGAATAAGATGAATACAATGACGGATTTTTAATCAGGCGTTTCTCGAGTAATAGAAATCTGCGACGCGCCTGAGTGTAAGTATCACCTAAATTTGGTTTTGAGTTTCTGAAAGGAAGTGAAACAATGAATCTACCAGATGAATCCCGAGTAAAAGTTTCTTTGAAGAAAGTTTCACATTTTTCGTCTTCAACGGAGAAAAACTGCCTTTCAGGAATTTGTTCTATTTCCCAAATTTTAGGAATACAGATGTCAACAAGGGCATCAGATTGAACTGTAAATGTCTTTATTGACGAATCGGAATGAAAGCTATCAATTTTACCTAAAAGAACCCAACCAAAAATAGTTTCAAGAGCAGTAGGTTGACCTAATTTACCCACAACACGACCATTTAGTAAAATGTGAGTAAATAATTCAGCGCCAATTAAAATGTCTATTGATCTGGAAAGAAAATAATTCTCATCTGCAAGAGGTAATCCCTGTAAATGTTCCCACTGTTGTTTTTTAATTGTGAAAGAAGGAATATTGGAGCAAAGATTCGGAATAACAATAGCATCGAAAGAAAATACTGGGCCTTCAGAATTTCTAGGCTTAATCTCGCACGATGTTATGCCTTTTGAGGAAATTGAAGACATTTCGTTCAAACCAAAAATTGCTGTCGAATACTGATGTCTTTTCAACCCGAGATTGCGAAAACATTTCTCACCAATAAAGTTTGATTGACTTCCTGAGTCGATAAGAATTCGCACTTGTTGAAATGCTCCATACCTATCACGTATATCTACCGCTGCAGTAGCTAACAATACAGTACTACAGTTCGAATACGTATTACCCGATAGAGTGGAAGAAATTGAATTGTTCTCTATGCTGGAAGTCGAAGAGTTATTATTTTCAACTTTTGGTTTCGATAATTCTGGGTTATTCTTTGAAACGTGTATCAACGAATGATGACGACTGTTACATGTACGACATTTGAATGAAGAAGTGCAATTTTGAAGGCTATGAGAATGATGTAAGCAATTCAAACAGAGTTTATTCTGTTTTACGAATGAAAATCTATCTTTCGGCGATTTTGAAGAGAATTCAGAACACTTGTTTAAAGTATGTGACCCTTTACAAAAATAGCACTTAACTCTGGAATCGCTCTGAACATTTGTTTGTAACGAGAAGGTGTTACCAATCTTATCAATATTTCTGTTAAAATACTTTTCTTGCTCGATGAAGCAACTTTATTTTTAGGAATATTTAAATGTTGAACAGATTCTAAAGCCTTACATTTGATTTCCACGAAAGTATAAAGTTCTATGTATTCTGGAATTTTACTGGAATCAGTTTGAATTTCGAAATTGGTACGTGTTTCTATGTCTAACTTTCCTAGAAGAGTATAAAAAAGTAGAAAATCCCATGCATCGGTATTGAAATTTAAAGCATTAAGCACTGCTAACGATTCGGAAAATGTATTGAGTAACACACGAAAATCTTTGGCGGAATTGTTTTTTAATGAAACAGAAAAAATGGAATCCAGTGCATTGAAAGCTATAAGTCTTTTATTTTGATATCTGTCTGTAAGTTTTTTGAATGCTGTGTTGTAATTATCATTATCAATAGCGATACCATTCAGTAATTTTAAAGGTTCGTCTTTTAAAAAAGATAGAAGATATCTAAACTTCTCAACATTAGAAAGATTGGAATTTTCATGAATCAATTTCTCGAAGAGATCATGAAAGGTTGACCAAGTTTTCGGATCTCCGGCAAAGCAAGGTATATTAAGTGGTGGAAGTTTTGCAGTAGCCTCAACACTGAGTGAAGACGTAATGGGAGCATCAGTTTTATTGAAACTATGATAGATGGAAAGACCTTCGTAATAAAAATATTCAGTATCCTTTCGAATCTTTTCTTGTAACTCGAATTCTTCTTCTCCTTCTATTAACATGATAATTTCATTATGATATTCGGAAAAGCGATCAAAAATCTTTGAAATATCTTCATACCTAGTTTTCAACTGCCCTCTTTTAGAGATGTCAGTTGAACTCTGAACAGCTATGGTATAAAATTCGGAAATTCGGCTGGTATATATTTTTCTTTTGTTTTCCATCTTCTTTAAATTACTCATTATAACTCAATCTATTTATGTCAGATATACAAAGATTAAGATATGTAGGTGTTCAATTCGAAATTGTATATAGCAATATGAAATTATTATTTTTATTTCAACGAAATCGGAAATATGGAAATGAATTGACGAATATATAGGAATATGTTGAATCTGCTAGAACGAAGACTGAATCGATCTTATCGAGAGCATACGGTGTCAGGTTTTTATGAGGAAGAGCGCGATAAGCGTTTATTGCGCTGTGAAAATTATGAATGGAATTCAATGGTGACTTACTGGAAAATTCGAAATGTAAAGGAAATTGGAAAAATATGAAATGACTACTAGTCAATCCGGCCCGAAGGACCAAAATGTTAGCGCTTCTGTGAAATTTAGTGGACTGTATTTGAAATTTGGAAATATCGCTAACACAAAAAAATGAAAATATGCATCGAAACCCTTCTGACACTTACCCTCGATGGCGGTGATGTGGTCCTGGGGATCCCCTTTCTGCTCGAAGTTTCACCTCCAGCACACAATCTCAATATTTTGAAAAAGTAATTGAAAATCTCGTGAAAAAACTCGTGGAAAATTCGCAAAGGTGTCGGTGACCGTATCTATCGATTGAATGAATCGATTCTTCTCTCGCGCAACCAAGCATGCGCAAAGTGCCTTATTGAAGAAGCCTGATGCATAATTTGAATTTAACAAAGGACAGTATGAAAGTTGCACTAACAACATTCATAGCAAATTCTGAGAATAAGACCAAAGCCACTTGAACATTGATCAATAAGACAACCAAAAATGAAAGAGATAAAGACAAATCATTATTCAAGATGTTTCCAGAAAAATCAGAGGAGGATTTATTAAACGAGATGAACGCTTTCTTTCTGAAGTCTGCTTCAAGACCTGATATGAGCAATAAGACGGACACAGAGACTGTTAGACCACTCGATAGTGGCATTTTTCTGGGGCCAGTATTGGAAGAGGAAATGCTAGGTTATATATTGCGCTTAAAAAACAAGAAAACAGTTGGATATGATGAGATACCTGTTGACCTATCAAAAACCTGTGCATCAATACTTGTGAAACCCTTATCTCATATAATCCATCGAATATTGCAAGTAGGCGAATATCCACAAGCACTCAAAGAAGCTTAGGTTAAACCAATTCACAAGAAGGGAAATAAAAACATCTATGATAACTATCGCCCCATATCAATATAGATAATATTGATTTGTTGATTGATATCAACAAGATTTTCGAGAGAATAATTTTTGATAAGGTCTTACATTTTTTTGAAATAAATGACATCTTGGTTAAGCAGCAATGTGGTTTCAGGCAGGGAAAATCTACAATAAATGCAATGTATCAGGCACTAAATTCCATCTTAAAATCATTGAATAAAAATCAAGTGACAGCAGCTCTTTGCCTTGTTTTGACAAAAGCATTTGACAGTGTGAATCATAACATCCTACTAGAAAAAATGGAAAAATATGGAATAAGAGGAGTTGCACTAGATCTCTTCAGATCATATTTAACAAGAAGAACTCAAAGAACCACAGAGAGATGAAGAAATGGCAAACAGGTAATATCAGATCACTTACATGTTGAGAGACTCAATATTGGGTCCTCTACTCTACATAATCTATACCAATGATTTAATTCATGTAACATCCAGTGATATGGTTATGTTTGCTGATGATGTATCAATGATTTTGTCTCGTAAGACTGTGACTGAATGCAAGGATCAGCTTGAATGTGACTTGGAAAATCTTGAAGAGTGGTTTAAAAGAAACGAATTGGTAATAAACATCGATAAAACAAAATTGCTTGTCTTTAGGGACAGAAATAAAGATGCCATAAGCTTGACATATCATGGTAAAACAATCAAGACAGAGGATGCAGTAACTTTCCTGGGGATATATATCGATGGGGACTTGAGTTGGAAAACACAAATTGAAAATCTGTCTACAGGCATTGCAGGATATTGCTATGCTTTGCGGGTATTGACCGATACAATTAGTGAAGAGACGGCCCTGACAGCTTATTATGCCTACGTTCAATCCAAACTCAGGTACGGAATAATTTTCTGGGGTAATTCTGTTGAGGCTGAGAGAATATTCATAATGCAGAAGAGATGCTTGAGAACTATCTTCAAAATGAAATACAATGCGATCTGTAGAAATATATTTATTGGTAATAACTTATTGACATTGTACAGTCTGCTTATTTATGAATGTGTTATGTATGTAAGCAACAACTTCAATGATTTTGAAGAATTACTGTTAAGTCATGAATACAATACCAGAGGAAAAAATTAACAAATTTTAGTTATATACAAAGGAATGCTGTATATTTTATAATCACAGTATGGAATAAATTTCCTCAAAATTTTAAATGAATGCCTATTGCAATTCAAAAAAAAAGATTGAAAATGTTTTTGGTTAGAAAATGTTATTATAGTGTTGGGGATTTTCTGAGTGAGGGAGATTTTGTTTCATTGTAGGTAGTATTCAAATGTATTGACATGATCTACATCTGTTGATATTTGATCAAATAAAGATTATTATTATTATAACTTTAGCCTTGCGGCTTTCACACTCCTCTCCAGAGGAAAATTCACTTATCCCAGATATCTCCGATATCAAAAGGATTAAGCTCTGTTGGAGCCCTTCCAGGTTTTCGGGCTCGTGGTGGTGGTCGGGTTCGGGCCGCTCCTCGGCTCCCTGCTGTAGGTTGGACTCCTGCTCCACCCGCACCTCCTGTCGGAGCAGACGGTATTCCTCTGAATTTCCCATGTACTTGCGTACAGTTCTCGTCGTTCCTAGCAGTACCGCCTTCTACATGACCCTATAGATATTTTCGTCCAGCTGAAGTTTCCTCAAGTTCTCTAGTAGTTTCTTCGGTATCATTCCTGTAGATGATATGACAATAATGATGGTCTTGACATCTTCCAGCCTCCACTGTCTCCTGGTTTGCTCCTCGAGATCTCTGTACTTTGAAATTTTTTCAGTGTGCCTATCTAGAAGATTGTTATTATTTGGAATCGCCACATCGATGAATAGTGCACTGTCCTCATCCTTATTGAGCAATATGAGGTCTGGTCTATTGTGGGTTATTTTCCGGTCTGTGAGAACCGTGCGATCCCAGTATAGCTTGTGATGTTCATTTTCCAATACAGCATCCGGATGGTAATTGTAATAAGGAACCTTTTTCGAACTTTAGTGCCAATTCTTGGTGAAGAATCTTGGCAACGGCATCATGTCTATTTTTGTACTCCGTGCCCGCGAACTTCTGACATCCCCCGGTGATGTGCGGGATAGTTTCATGTGTCGCACAGCCATAACGACAGCTACCATCCGCCACTGAGGCATCTTTGGCGATATATTTCATGTAGTTCTTTGTTGGAATCACCTGATCCTGGATGTCGAGCATGAAGCCCTCTGTCTCAGGAAACAACCTTCCGGAAGTCAACCAGTAGTTCGACGCAATCATGGTTGACCTCGTTCTGGTGCCTCCCATGCAAAGGTTTGCCAATCAGTTTCTGCATTTTACTTTCTGCAGAGTGTTCGACGGTTTCCAAGTGGTCCTGCTGTAGCTTTAAAGGTGTAGAGGTATCAGCAACACAAACTACTTGATGGAGTTCTGATGAAGTAGCCTTGCTCAGAAAAAATTTTCGTAGACCTTCAACAATTTCCTGAGTCATACGGTTGGACGAATCAACAATTCCTCTACCCCCAAGATATCGTGGCAGCTCGGTCCGTTCTATTGAGCTTTTGGGGTGATGTTTATTGTGTTTAGTCAGCATCGTCCCTATTTTTCTCTGTAAGGCTGCTAAATCGGTGGTGGTCCAAGAGATGATACCGAATGAGTAGCTCAGCGCCGAGCAAGCGTAGGTATTGATAGATTTTATCAGATTCTTGCTGTTAAGGCCAGTTCTCATTATCCTTCTCAATCTTCGGGTCCACTCCTCCGTTAGTTCTTTCATCATCTGGCTCTGATTGATTTTTCTTGCCTGTTTTATGCCCTTATACTTCTATGTGTCTCCTTCCTTTAATGCTTCAATTTCTGCACCTTCCTTGAGTTTGAACGTACCATCTTCCATTTTCCCTCTCGTTATGTTCAGTAGTCGACACTTTTCTAATCCAAACTTCATTTTGATGTCTTCCGAGAATCCTTCCACCATTTTCAGCATCAGTTGCATTTGTTTTTTGGTAGATGCGAAGAGTTTAAAGTCGTCCATGTAAAGGAGATGATTCAGTTTCATTATAGTTCTACTGCCGCTCTTGATGGAAAATCCGTAGTCCGTAGAATTCAATCTATGAGACAAGGGATTCAGGGCCATGCAGAACCACAGAGGGCTCAGCGAATCCCCTTGGAAAATTCCGCGACTTATTGGAATAGGTCCTGTTGTAATGGAGCCATCTGCTGCTTTCATATGAAGACTAGTACGCCAGGTTAACATGGCGTTTTTCAGGAACTTAACAATATTAGGATCCACCTTGTAAATGTTCAAGATAGTCAAGAGCCATTCGTAAGGTATGGAATCGAATGCTTTCTTATAGTCTATGTACGCAGCGTAAAGATTCCTTCGCTTGGAGAACGCTTGATTGCAGATAACTGAATCAATTATTAGCTGTTCTTTACACCCTCGGCTCTCTTTGGTGCATCCTTTCTGTTGCATTTTGATGATGTTATTCCTTTCACAATGATTGTGAATTCGATTTGAAATGCACGATGTGATTAATTTGTACATCGTTGGAAGACATGTGATTGGTCAGTATTTGGATGGGTCTTCTGTATTCCTTTGGTCTTTAGGTAACACGTACGTTGTGCCATGTGTAAGGAATATTGGCATTCTTTCAGGATTTTCAATGACATCATTTATTGCGGAAGTCAATTTGTCATGCATGATCCAAAGTTTCTTGATCCAGAAGTTCTGTAATCCATCAGGCCCAGGTGTTTTCCAGTTGTGTAGTCCTCTGATAGATGATTTTACTTCTTCAATTGTGATCATGTCATGTTGCATCGGCTCATATTTTATAGCTTCAGACTTTTCATCTTCAATCCATCCGGTATCTCCATTGAACTGAGGTTTCGTTGATAATTGTTTGGTCCAGAATTGTTCAATGGCTTCCTTTGGTGGTAACTTTCCATTTTCTCCATCAGACGATGTCAGTGAGCGGTAGAAAGTTTCTTCCGACTTTTCGAATGAATTATTGTCTCTTTTCCGGCTATAATTGCTTTTATATCTTCTCAGGCGTTCAGCATACAGACTTAGCTTTTGCTTCAGAGTGTCGAGGCAGTGGTGTGCTGTAGCATTCTCCGTCTCTCGTTCGGTGTGTGTTCTGTTTCTATCGATGATTTCTTTGGCAGCTTTCACAACCTTCTTTCCGCGATTCCCGTTCAAGTACTCCGTCAGTCGTCCAATGTCTCTTCTTTGTCTCTCTGTTTTGTGTTGAAGACGTTTCTGCCATGGTGGCGCATATAATTTGTGTAATTTTGGACCATCGTAGTTCGTTCGGCGAATTTTTGCCCCTATGGTTTTAGCCGTCGTTAGCGCTGCACAGTAAAAAACTATTATAGATGAAGATATTCCAATGAACTTCCATTCTGTAGGTACTCAGGTAAAACGTCCTTATTCAAGATGTCGATTATGAGTGACAGTTTCTTGGATGTATTGAGTCGGGGAGGTGCTATTCGATGAAGAGAATCTGTTCCTTCCAGTTCGGCAAAGTATCTCCTCATCTCAGAGTCAACTTGTCGGTGGAGCTCTTCCCTATCGTCCTGGTGTTCTGCCTCATTTGGGTTGCAAGATGGACTTTCAGCGTCAATTTCTTCTGGCTGTTGTTGCCCAGGCATGTGAACCTCATCAGAGGTGTTGGTGTCGCTCTCTGTTACTGGCGGACTCTGAAGTTCTTGTTTAATTGCGTCGATTCTGGCCATTGGTATTAGTTCATTTCTCAGAATTACGCGATACTGGTCTGCCACCCGTTGTTCAGTGACATTTAGATTTGGGTAGGCGTTGCAGAATTCCTCATGGAGCCTTTTCCTATAGTTGTTCGTGTTCTGCCCTAGTCCCGTGATGGAGTTATATATGCGCACAATAGTCTCATTCATGGACGTTGTCCACTTCATGCGCTTTCTAACTAACCCCGCTTGGGTGATCACTGGCTGAATATCCTGCGTAGCACCTTCAGCGGTTCGAGTCGTCAATTGAATTGGACTCGTTGGTTGCTGTTGTTGCTCTGGAGCTGCACCTCCTTTTGCAGCAGGAGCCCGCTTCCTCAACATCCTGCCACTGACGTCCCGCATGCTGTCATGTCCAGCACCGGCTGGAATGTGAAAGAGAGAGGATAAAGGAATGGGACTGCGGACAGCAGGCGTGGCTGGCTGCACCGTCTACGTCGTTACGATGGCTACCCGGCAGGCCATCTACTTGATAGCTGCCAGGCAGGCCAGACATTATGACCTTAGCTTTGCGGCTTTCACACTCCTCTCCAGAGGAAAATTCACTTATCCTAGATATCTCAGATATCAAAAGGATTAAGCTCTGTTGGAGCCCTTTCCAGGTTTTCGGGCTCGTGGTGGTGGTCGGGTTCGGGTAGCTCCTCGGCTCCCTGCTGTAGGTTGGATTCCTGCACCACCCGCACTTTCTGTCGGAGCAGACGGTGTTCTTCTGAATTTAACATGTACTTGCGTACATTTCTCGCCGTTCCCAGCAGTACCGCCTTCTGCATGACTCTATAGATATTTTCGTCCAGCTGAAGTTTCCTCAAGTTCTCTAGTAGTTTCTTCGGTATCAGGCCTGTAGATGATATGACAATAGGAATGGTCTTGTCATCTTTCAGCTTCCACTGTCTCCTGGTTTGCTCCATTATTATTATTATGGGTGTGAATTACATGAGCATGGAGTGAGGGTTCCCTGATACAGAACATCAAGCTTTCTAGCTTGTTTGGGATTGGGCTAACTCTATCCGAGCAAGTTCGATATCTCGGTGTGACACTGGACCACAAGTTATTGTGGAACAAACGCATTGAGACTCAATCGAGCAAGGCTAATGTAATTTTTTCGTCTACTCGTAAAGTGCTTGGTAAAGGATGAGGCTTCAAACCACACATTATGCACTAGTTGTACACTGTGGTGGTGAGGCCTATCCTTACCTACGCATTTCTGGTGGACTTCCATGGGGAAGAACTCCAGCCGCACCATTATAACTAGAAGTCAGAGGAACGCATGTCTAACCATCACAGGCGCTCTGAGATCCACCCCTACGACAGCTTTGGAATGTCTGCTAGGCTTACCTTCTTTGGACCTTATAGTTACACAGGTGGCTACGAAGACAGCTCTTTGAGTTTGGGAACAGGGACAATGGTGCGATAGAGGACTATTCAGGGGGCACGCGAGGGCTCTTAAGATGGTGAAGGATGCCAACGCATTCTATCTCCATAGGGGGGACCAGCTTCTACAGGGTAATTGTCCCTGACAGAGACCTATGGTATACACCAAACACGCTTCTTGAGCCTGAAGGTCCCACTTGGTTCACCGATGGCTCTGTGATGCCCACAGGGACTGGAGTGGAAATTGTGGGACCTCGTTTCAATCTGTCTATCTCCCTAAGGAAGGATTGTTCCATAGTGCAGGCTGAACTGTATGCTGTTTTGGCCTGCACACTGGAGAATATCCGCAGAGGGTACCTACTCCGTTATACACATCTATATTTGTTGTGAAAGGGTTAACTCACACCTAGTAGAATAATGCAGGGGGGCTCTGCGGGAGCTAGGCTTTGATAATTGTGAAAGTTATCTGGTGCTCGGCGCACGCAGGACTTCCGGGGAACGAGAAGGCAGACATATTTGCAAAGCGGGGAGTCCGCTCAGCTTTTGTTGGTCCGGGACCGGCGCTGCCTATCTGTCGTATATCTGTCAAGAACTTATTCAATAGATGGCTAGACAGGAAATTTTCCTCTGGATGGACCATGACAAGTTGTGGTCTCAGACAGTCAAGGCTTCTCATTGAGAGACCATCCCCTGTGCCTGAGGTCAAAAAACTCTTAGCTATTAAGAAGAAACACAGTCTAGTGACTGGAGCAAAGACTGGCCGTTTGTTTAATGAACACTCAAATAGAATGGGAGTGACTAGCTGTTTCCTGTGCCGATGGTGCAGGAGCGCACGGATGAAACGGTTGAACACATTCTGTTCTTCTGTATCAACCTTAAAGACTTAATGATGACACACCTGGGAAACACAACACCCACAATTCCTATGGTGAGAAGGACACCTCTCTATCGACTTGTGGCATTTTTGTCAGCATTGTGACAGACATTTTTCGTACTCTGGCCGCTTCTTACCTTTACTCGGATGCCAGTGGGGCAATCAGTGAAACCACACGTCTCTCACAGAATCTCCAAAGAATTAGAGAGCCCGGGTAGACTCGAGTATCAGTGAAGACGGGTATCAATGAAGACTAGGGCGGTAGCGTCTTCTGAGTAACTGCTTTTCAACGGTCTTTAGGCGTCAGAAAAAGTACTTACCCCTTCTAACTAAACTCTTAGATGAAACTGATTTAATGAATAGACTCTTACTGGCAAAATAATTGGCAACAAAATAAATGATCAACTATTTATCTCTATTAAAATAAACTGTACACAAAAAGAAAATATACAGGTACACTAAGTCGTGGATGTCAACGGCTGGATCTGGTCGGCGCAGGACGGCTGGCAAAATAACCCCCAGTTAACTCAGTCCCACTTCAGGAAAATACGGTCGACGAAATAAATAAAACTCAGAAGCCACAATTGAATGAAGTTCGGAGAAATATGAACAGTTCGGAAAAATAAACTGAATTAAGTCGAGTCACAATTGAATGAAGTTCAGAGAAATATGAACAGTTTCGGAAAAATAAACTGAATTAAGTCAAGTCACAATTGAATAAAGTTCGGAAAAATATGAACGGTTTCGGAAAAAGAAACTGAATATAGTCGAGTCACACTTGAATGAAGTTCGGAGAAATATGAACGGTTTCGGAAAAATAAACTGAATTAAGTCAAGTCACAATTGAATGAATTTCGGAGAAATATGAAAGGTTTCGGAAAAAGAAAATAAATTAAGTCAAGTCACAATTGAATGAAGTTCGGAGAAATATGAAAGGTTTCGGAAAAGAAACTGAATTAAGTCAAATCACAATTGAATGAAGTTCGGAGAAATATGAACGGTTTCGGAAAAATAAACTGAACTTAGTCAAGTCACAATTGAATGAAGTTCGGAGAAATATGAACAGTTTCGGAAAAATAAACTGAAGGAATATGCACGGTATCAGAAATTTGAACGGAATTCAACCAAGTCAAAATTTAAAAGACGGGCCTGCAGCTCTACCTCTCGGTAAAAATTGGTACGGTAGTACACCAGTTCACCGGGGTACGCCCTCTATCTCTGTCTCTGCGGTTGGTCTACGATCTCTGACGGTGTCCTTCGGTCTCTCTCTCTCGGTGACTTCAAGATGGCCGACTGTCAAACAGCGGCCACAAAGTCCGGCGGTGAGGGTATTTAACGGTTATGGAATCCCAACTCTATGCTCGGCGAATCTAACCTCTAACCTATAATTCAAACGGTTGGATATCGGGACGAAACGGTAAAATATTCAAGTGTCTGAAAAGTAAGGGGGCCCAACGTCCTCCTGGTACCTAACTGCCACCCTACGGTAACGGAAAACACTCTATACAGCAAAGAGTGGCTAGATTACGGTTAATTTGGATTTTCAGCCAAGCAAAAAGTCTAGAATTATTCCGCAAGAGTGCAATGAAGCAGCAATAATTGTCAAGAATTACTTGCCTTAGATTTTGTACCGTCGTAAGTCCGCAGCTCAAGAACTTCACACTTCATCACCTCACTATCAAAGATTGCCTTTTCTCTTCACCTTCCAGAGCCTCGAAGAAGTCTCCCCTCCCCACTCGGAAAAACTCTCCCCTCTATGGGAAACTCATTTCTCTATTGGATAATATTGAATGACACTTTTAATTAATTGGCCCAGAAAAAGACAGAAGAGATTGATGAGAAGGAAAGTAGAAAAAGTTATGAGAACTTCTTCAGAGCAAACAGGAAATTGTGGTAGAACGGAAAGAATTACTGAAATAAAATATTTCTGAAAACATAAGAGATACGATCTTCCCTAATAACATGGATTGACCGGTGGAAAGCTATGAATTAATAATTATCGGTGAGGGCCCCTTTCAATCTATCATACAAATACTGTTATCGGTGCACCTCCTATGACAGTATTATTCAAAAATATTTCGGTTATCAGGCATCATTATGCAAATATCGGTGGAAAAATCTCCTTTTGTGGCGGAGCAAAATCTGGTACGTGACAGCATGTCAAAGAGTCTCTCCAACTACAAGCGGACGAACAATGTGTCACGAGGCCTCAGTTCAGTACAGTGGGGCACCGCACTTAGAAGAAGAAGAAGAAAAATGTAAGGTATGCCCTTCTCAAGGTGTCCGAACATGTTTTAAACCAGTCACCCCATGGATAAATGAGGTTATTCAAATACTACAACTGACTAAATTAAAAGGAAAAATATGAAACGTTCTGATCAAATATCAATTCAGGCAAGCAATTGATGCCGAAAAAGCAGATAGATGGCTTCGAATTAATGATCTAATCGATACAAAATGAAAATGAATTTGAGGTTATCGGGCGTGCTTGAGAAAGTCGACTTGTTAAATCAAAGAACTTAACAAATTTAGGCCTTCAACGAACGAGATTACGCAGGAAACTGAGGACATAGAGATAGCGTTGTGCCATCTGATCGGTCAATTCAAGGTAACAGACGCAAAAGCAGAGAGTCGTACCGAGTTGTCACCATCGGTAGCGATGAAGTCATCGTTTCACATTGAACTCTTTTAGAGTTCACTGTCGTTTCGAAATACTCATTGGGCAAATGAACTAAAGACAACTGTATCTACCAAGAGACCGTTAAGGTAGACTTTCGAGCCGGGCGTCTATGGCGACAGTGACGCGGCGGCAGTATATATATATATATTCTTTTGAAAAAGAGTGTTACAAACTTTTACAATCTGAAAATAACAATGAAGCGGGTGTAAAGAAATGGAACAAGAGACAGATCCTAAAAACCTGTTTCTCGTTCCAGATCTCAGTGTAAGCAGAGGAAAAATGTCAACGGGGTACCATACATATCTTCGTATGATACATGAAAAAAACAGAGATAAAAACCTCAGAAAAAACTCTCTGTTTGCCCGTATAAGTGTAATGATGATGTATTTGTGTAAAGAATAAGCTGAACGCGGCGGCAGTGACGCCGCGACAGTGCGACAGTAGAAGTATAATGAAATTGTTAAAAGTACTGTTGGAACACAGCGTTAGTGACGCCGCTGCAGTGAGAGTCGTCGAACGCCAGCGACACTGCCTCGCTTTAACTTCTACTGTCGCCGTGTTTTCGAATTGTAGTTGAATGAATATGGCCTCCAGTGAATGAAAATTTCACCGAAGATGAAAATGTACATCTGATAAATTTGGTGTCAGAGCATCCAATGCTGTATGATTTGGGTGATCAGGATTATAAAAATATTAGATAAAAAGACATTGTGTGGAATACTATTGCAGCAGAAATGAATAAAACAAGTGAGTAGAAGAATTTATTAGTTATTTCATTCGAATACTCAACAATATTCACTTTGCCAGGATATCGCACCAATTTCAGAATTGAAAAACTCTGAGAGTTGATTCCGTACATGTATGCCATCTTATGCAGTACCCCTTGTAGCTGTCAAATCTAACATATTTTTTGTTGGATTTTCCATTTCATCGCGAACGTAGAATGGAACGTTATTATCTTCTAAATATGCATCCCCTAAAAGATTGTGCAAAGAACAAGCAACTAATATCAAGTCTGTACATGCATCTGGCGAAATTGCTATTGGTGTATTAAAAACTCTAAATACTTGGCTTAGCAAACCTGTTCAGATCAAAATACTTATACTGAACTTATCGTCTTATTATTTCAAAAATTATGACAAATTGATAAATTATTAATTGACAACTATATATTGTTTTCATATGCTACTATTTCCTAGTTCCGACCACAACAAAACCGAATGCATTTTCTGCTACCCGACGTGCACGACACAATCTATAGTTAAATACATTCTTTGTGCCATCAAGTCTAGATCTTCTAGAATAAGGTTTTCATCATATACGAGCTCAAAGCCTCATCTCCCGCACAAAAATGAGGCCGTCTTCACATCTACAACTCTGTTGTCGATGCCATGATGCGTTCTGATAACTTTTCCTAATTTCCAATTGAATCGAGGCATTGAATCATCTACTATCAATACTATATCTCCGAATTCAATTGGTTTTTGATCGTTTGTCCATTTGCTTCTTTTCGTAAGAGTTGGCAGGTATTCTTTAACCCAACGATTCCAAAATGACTCTGTCAGGGCTCGTGATTTTTCCCATTCCTTTCGAATTATTCTTCCATCCATCATCTGTGGTAGTGAGGGTCCTAAACCATCAGAAGATCCAAAAAGAAAATGATTTGGTGTAATTGATTCCAAATCGTCTGGATCTGAAGATAATCTCGTCAAGGGTCTTGAGTTCACAATATATTCAGCTTCTGCGAGGAATGTGAGCAAAGTTTCTTCTCTTAAATTTTGCTGATATAAAATTTTGCCTATAACTCTTTTTACTGATCCAACTAATCTTTCCCACACGCCACCCATGTGGGGCGCAGCAGGTGGATTGAACTTGAACGTGATACCTTTCGATAATAATATTTCTTCTATCTCATTTATATTCAATTTCTCCAGTTCTTTTTTCAATTCTCGAGAAGCACCTTTCAAGTTAGTTCCATTATCGCAGATTACTCATGATAGCTTGTATAGTAGAACTACTTGTCATGGTGTGTGCTAACTCCAGATGAATGGCTCGCACGGCAAGACATGTAAATAACAAACCCCAACGTTTTTCAGTTCGTCTTCCAATCTTGACCATGATTGGACCGAAATAGTCCATTCCAGTATTCACGAAAGCTCTGTTCCCTATTGTTAATCTAACGTCTGGAATTTGTCCCATCAACGGTGGCGCAGGTTTAGATCTTTCTCGTTTGCATTTATTACACGTCTTCAGAACTGATTTCAATGCTGATCTTGCATTTAAAATCCAGTATTTCTGTCGCAGTTCATTCAAGATGGTTTCGATTCCTTGATGGTTATATTTTTCATGATAATGTTCTATCAATAAGCGAGTGAATCTGTGTTTTGCAGATAAAATAATCGGTTCCTTGGTATTTTCATTCAACTCTGGTGATAAATTGGTCCGCCCCCGCAGGAATAACAAATCATGTTTTACTTGTACGGAGAACGAATTTAGTACACTTTTCTTATCAATTTTCTTCCCTTTTTTCAAGTCCTCAATTTCTTTCCCAAAACAATCGAACTGTAATTTCTTGATGAATAATTCCAAAGCTTTTTTCATATCTTCATTCGTAATATTTTTCTCCTTTGATATATTTGCCGAATTAATTTTTGAGATCGAATATCTAAAAATTTCCACTGCCCTGAGAACTGTTGCTGTACTCTTTATTAAACGATTAAATTTCGAAAATCTTTGAACATCTGGAAGAACTGTTGTAACCAATTAAGTGTTTTTCCTCTCTTCAGAGATCTGTTAGTTACTAGCTTCAGTCGGAGAGGTGGTCGGGGTTAATAGGTTGTAGCTAGCCCGGAACCTATTTTCAAAATAGAAATCAATTTTGAAGGCTTTGGTTCCCACACAAAAACAAATTTATCCACTTTCAGAGATTTATTAATAAGATCGACAAAATTGCTCAAATTAGAATAAAAAGTTAAGAGTGAAATATTGAAAAATAGCTGCTTACAATTGGATTTCAACAATGAAAATTATTATGAATAGCTTCGAAGCGCAATGTCTCAAATGCAAAATGAAATAGAGCATACGAAATTATATAAATTGGATATCGAATGAAATAACAAAATATATAACAGAATACTTCCTTAGCAATTAAAATCCAGGTGAAGTGCTCCTATCAGGAAGAACCATCTGATTTGGTACGATACTGTACACAGCACCATATAAGGATTTCCAGGTTCTGATCACCACAGTTTTCAGGTGTGATTGATTCTTCGAAGTTGGATGTTGGTCAACGGAGTTCAACTTGGAAATATATATTCAAATCGAAAATCTGGGCTTCACCCAAAAACTGTAAAATTAATTTCTTTCAGAGACCGTTCAGTAGAACATATTATTGTCCTTGCCGTCCATGTTTCGCATAAAAAGTTGTGTACTCAAGTATAAAAAATTACATATGTGAATCGACAGCCATTTTTCAAAAATAAAATAATAATAATCTAGCAAATAAAATTGGAACTGATTTTAACCGTTACATTGAATTATGAATATGGAATGAAAAATTTTTAATGAGTGAATTGAATTGAAGGGAACACTTTAGTGAAGATTTATTTTATATGGCGTGAGATTTTGAATATGAAAATGATCTGAATAATGAAATCTATAAAAAAATTAATTTTGAAGCGAATGAAAATGAACCTGAACGGCAAGGATGAATCGAATTTCGTTTGAAAAAAAAAATCTTTGTTGGGCAGAGGAGATTGTAAAAACAAAAAAAATATATATATTTTAAAATATAAAGGCATCTTACCTCAATTTTTAATTGAGTTTCACTAAACCAATAGAAACTATGAAATACTAACTAAATCTCAAAATTTAATACCAAAAAATATCTATATCAAGAACTCAACTCTGATGACTTATTTCATTCACCAGACAAAGCAGAAAAGAAAGAATAAAATCTTCGAATAACCGATTAATATCTTATCAGATTGAAAACATGCGCCCATCTGCAAATCTGAATTCTTCGATACACGTACAAATGCAGTGGCGGTACAACAAATATGTAATGAATAAATTTGAATTTCAAAAAGAAAAAATTGTAACGATCGTATCGTTACACTGTCGTTTCTATAGGTTGTTTGATTACCATGCATCTGGAGGGTAAGCATTCTTCATTCATAACTGATGAATTTTCGATTTCAATATCAATTTTTACACCATGAACCTCCCAAGTGTCTTCAGATGATTTCAAAAACTAGGTCCCTGTAGCCAGAGGTCTAAATTTTGTGTTGAGTTTTCTCTTGTAGCTAAGTCAGCAGGATTTTGTTCTGATGGGATCCAATTCCAATTTTTGGAACAACTTTTTTCTATTATCTCCCCTATACGTTGAGCCACAAATTGTTTAAACTTTTTTCCATCACTTCTTATCCATCCCAAAACACAAGTTGAATCTGTCCAGAAGTACGTTCTATGTATAGGAATCTCCAAAGATTTTGAAATGGTTGTTGATAATCTGCAACCTAAAACTGCACCCTGAAGTTATAGCCTTGGTATTGATATGGGTTTTAATGGAGCTACTCTTGTTTTAGAACTAACTAACGAAATCTCAATTTTTTCTTCAGACTTAATTCTCAGATAAGTTACAGCTGCAAAGGCTTCTTTGCTGCTGTCAGAGAAAGTGTGCAGTTCAATCATCTCTGCCTGAGGTATCAATAGGCTATAACATCTTGGTATCCGAACTTCTGAAACTTTACTGATTTGAACCAAAAATTTTTTCCATCATTCTCCAAAACTATGGGCAATTTCTTCGTCCCAGCTAACTCCGGCTTGCCAAATGTGCTGCATCAAAATCTTTCCTTTTACTACAATGTAAGAGATCATACCAAGAGGGTCAAATATAGACATTACTGATTTCAAAATATTTCTTTTAGTTGGTTTAATCCCATGAAATTTCTCCATTTCGATTTTGAAGGACAGTTCATCGATTTGTGTGTTCCACCAAATTCCTAAAACTCTTTGAATTGTTACTTCTTCAGAAATATTCTTATCTTCATCCGCATCATTAGAAATGTTCTGAACCAATTCAGAATTTGATAACCAATTGACAACCTCAAAACCAGCTAAGCTCATTGTTCCTTTTACTTTTTCAATTATTTCTATAGCTTCTGTCTCTTTCGACTCAACAAAGTCATCTACATAAAATTTTTGTATTATTGTATCTTGGACCTCTTGTTCAGCGTATCTCTGTGCATTGTAATTTTTTACAAATTGAGCACAAGCTGGTGAGAATTTCGCTCCGAAAGTCATAACATTGAGTTCAAACACTTCAGGATTTTTACTTGTTTCTAAATTTCTCCATAATAATCTCTGAGAACTTCTATCTTGCTCTCGAACCATTATTCTGTGGAACATCTCACGAACATCATCACAAAAGGCAATTCTTCTTTGTCGAAAGGTCCACAAAATCTTCACTAGCGATTGTAGTTGGTCAGGGCCTGCTAAAAGTACGTCGTTCAGACTCAATCCATGCGATTTAGATGCAGCATCAAACACAATTCTGACCTTTTTCTTCATAGGATTTACTACTGAAAAATGAGGTAAATACCAAGTTTTAGGTCCTTCTACTTCAGCTTCCTCTGGCGATAATTTTCGTAGATAACCCTTTTTAATATGGTCGTCGATTTTCCTACAATATTCAGTAGCCAAACAATGATCTTTCAAACATTTTTTCTCCATATATATTAGTCTTTGAAATGCTCTTCGTTTACTTTCAGGTAATGTTACTTCAGGTGTCTTCCACAATAATCCAATCTCATATCTATTTCCAATTTTCTTGATAGTATTGTTCATTATGTCTAGTGCCTTTTTATTATCTTCAGAGTCTTGTTTCTTTGTCTCTATTGTTGTAGTACCAAATGCTTCTATAGATGAAAAGTCTCGCATTAGTTTTAAAATTTCAGTTTCTGTATCGTCTGCTATATGTAAAATCTTGAAATTATATTCTTGTGGCATCTTTTTCGCAACAGGACCATGTACAGACCATCCCAATTTACATTTCGAAGCTATTGGTGTGTTTTCAAGTCCATAACTCACTTTTTCAGGAATGATCAACTTTATATTGTCTTGGCCAATTATCATAGATGGTTTTTGATTTTGATAATTATGAATTGGTAATCCATTTAAATGAGGATATTCTTCTAATTTCAGGGATTGCGATGGAAGTGAGAGATCTTTAATCGTTCGCACTCCATAAACCGGGAATTTATTTTCTCCTGAATCAATCTTGGAAATGTTGAAGTCGAGCTTTATAGAATCTTCTTCTGTTATGACATCATCATTAGTCCACTGCAAATGAAGTGTTTCAGACTCTCCACTTAAGCCAGCCTTTTCAGCTATTTCCGAATAGAACAGTGTAACTGTAGATCCCTCATCACAAAGTGCAAAAATATTCAATTTTCTTATTGGTCCATAGATCGTAATGGGTACTATACGAAGTAATATAGTTGGAGAGCTTCGAATTGTACAATTTCGAGCCCTGATTTGAAACTGTTCGTGATTTTCTTCCTGATTTTTCTCTTTTTCAGAATTGTTTGTTGTTCCATGAAGAAGCGAATGATGAAATAGCTTACATCCATTGATACCACATTGTTTTTTATTCCTACATTTAAACTTCTGATGATTCTTTCTCAAACAGCAGAAGCACAACTTTTTCGACGTCACAGTTTTCCATCTTATTTCCAGAGAGTCCTGTTCCATTTTAGAACAGTTGCCATCGTGTCTCTCGTTTCCACAATAATTACATGATGATTTTCCGGGAACAGATATGTTGAAAAGACGTTTCGGTTTTCTCTGTTGATAATTATAGTATTTCGGTTGTCTTTCCCACTTATTTTCTGGAAACACAGACGTGCTGATCTGGCTAGCTGCATAGGAATAATTTGCCAACCATTTCGAAAAATCTTCTAGGTCAACCTCATAATTTTCTTTCCTTTTTTCTACTAAATATTCTCCCCATTTCAACTTGAGATAGTCTGGTATTTTCTCTAACAAATCACGTTGTAGATGAGGATTTTTTAAATGTCCAGTTGATTTCAAGCATTTCATAATAGCAACGACATTCGATATTTCAGTAGACAGGTTGATCAATTTTCCCAAATGAATTTCCTTGATTGGTAATATTGTCTTAATTTTATTCAGCATCATTTCAATGATTTGATCAGGGCGTCCAAATCTAGTTTCTAAAGTATGCATTATCTTTTCCACATCATTTGTCAGCATAAGACCAGATACAGCATGCTTAGCAGCTCCCTTGAGACAGTTTCTTAATTTGAGCACTATTTCCACATCTGTATATTTGCATAATGATATAACATTTCGAAAATGTCTAATGAAAATGGGCCAGTCTTGGCGATTTCCATCAAAGTATGGAAAATCTCTGTCAGAGATATTTTTATGTGTAAGAACATCACCACAACAATTTTCTTTACGTTGGTTATTAGACATTCCAACCGATTGTAATACATCTGTTAAGGTTTGACAAAGTAATTTTATGTCTTCACTAGGTTTTCCATTACCTTGAGATAATACTGATAGGTTCTCTATTTCATCGAATTTTTCTGGCAAATTAGCAACCCATTGAGCAGTTGATTTTTTAACGGATTTCTCATATTTTTCTTCTATTTCATTTCCACTGTGGATAATTCCAGAAATTGTTGACTTTCCAGTTAATGATTTCATTTCATCTCGTCTCAAATCTTCTTCCATATTTATCAATTTAATCTCATTTTCTTTTCGCTTCATTTCAGACTTCATTTGATCAATTTCCATCTCTAACTGTTGGCGCTTTTTTTCTGCTTCTATTGCCAATCTCCTAGAAGTTAAACTCGTCCTAGTTTTCTTAGAAATGTTCGATGAACATGCTTTTTCCGAAAAAGGTGACATTTCTTTCTTCTCTTCTTGTCTGTCATGAGTGACACTTGTTACAAGCCGATTTTCTGAATACTTATTTTCATTTAAATACTTTCCATTCATGGGCTTACTGAAACAATTATCGTCGACTGATTTTGCTGCCTGTTCCTGCAGAGGCACCATTTTCTTTCCAAATTTCTTGGGCCATACAAAATCTTGCGATAAACTTTCATTTAAACCAGCACTGCTTCTCTGGGTTCTTTTCTTGGTATCCATAATAGTCGGGGTCACCAAATGTTCAGATCAAAATACTTATACTGAACTTATCGTCTTATTATTTCAAAAATTATGACAAATTGATAAATTATTAATTGACAACTATATATTGTTTTCATATGCTACTATTTCCTAGTTCCGACCACAACAAAACCGAATGCATTTTCTGCTACCCGACGTGCACGACACAATCTATAGTTAAATACATTCTTTGTGCCATCAAGTCTAGATCTTCTAGAATAAGGTTTTCATCATATACGAGCTCAAAGCCTCATCTCCCGCACAAAAATGAGGCAGCGAGAGTTCCGCTCCAGGCAAAACCTTAGATTCAGGAATATGACATTTATTGCTTGCAACCTGTCTTCCATTCATTGATTTCCTGAATATGTTGCAATCGCCTTCTTTGCCATAAGAACCTGCGTCAACAGGTACAAACTTGCAGTTAGCATCAACACAAGCCAACATCACAATGGAAAAATAGTTTTTATAATTGAAATACACTGAACCACTATGAGCAGGTGCTCTGATTCGAATATGTTTTCCATCTATGCTTGATATACAATTTGGTATATTTCATCTCTCCCAAAACTCCTTCTCAATTCTCTTGAAATCATTTTCAGTCGGTGCTGGCATTGCTATTGGCACCAATTTTTTCTCAGTAAATTCAAAACCTTCCTATCTATCGTTGAAATATAACTTGGCAATATTCTATAGGCAAATGATAGGGATGCATAACACTCTCCTGTTGAAATGAATCTGTAAAATCACAAGAGAAGTATTTATAATTAGGATATCATATCTGGTAGACCCGTGGGTAGACATTAGTGTTTCGGATTTTGATCTAATCAATATTTTTCAAATCTTAACCTGAACTGAACATATCCTAAGCAAGGTTTCTTGTATTGCTCAAATAATTTTTTAGGTTGTTTCCCCAAATCATTCACCAGAAACCAATATAAAGAAAAATGTTGTCCATTCATACTCTACAGTCCTTGTCTTCCAGGTGAAAAATGCAAGAAACATTGGAAGAATTTGAGGGATAATTATTTGAGACATAAGAGAAAGAGCAAGTGTGGAACTGGTTCTGCAGCACCTAAAAATCCAAGGTCTAAGAGCGATTCCTACGCCAAATTATTGGCGTATGTGGTGCCAAAAGAACGGTCAACCTTGAGCAACGTTTGCCCTGAGGAGCCAACAATCGATCCAATTGCCCTTTCGCCTGTAGAACCGCATGAAGAAAACAATTATCAAAATGAATATAGTGCAACGCCACCTTCAACTCCTACTACCTTGGCTGAAGGAAGATTTCCAAAAAATAATAGGAAACGAACTAAAAAAGATGAAATTTTCATCTATCTTCAGGAAAGAGAGTTGTTACGACAAAAGATGATAGGGGGAATTGGATAAACAAAGGAAGGATGATGAATTGTTGGATGTGTTTCGCTGAACACACGGAAGTTGTTTTGGAAAAATTATCCCTGTGAATCAATTACTGGCGAAAAAGGAAATCTTCGATGTACTCATGAACTATGAACTTCTGTATGTTGAGAATCGAAGAAGTAGGCCATCGAATTCCTATGGTTCATCAATAATTCAATTCGATCTTTCTTCACCTGAGGCGTCAAATCTACCTATACAGAATTATACAGAAGAACCAACTGAGAAATCAGAAAATTTGGCAGTTTATAAAGTTATGGACTTGTAAAATTGTAGAGAATATTGAACACTTACCTTTATGTTAATAAAAGTTTTTCTTTGCCAGTAATGCAATATCTTGTTGTGTTTGGTTGAAGATCTTCATTCACGATACTCAGAATGAAATTGAACTGTTGCTTATTGAAACGGCAAAACTTCCTGAATTTGTCGTCGTCCATTTTCAAGCGACTTAGTACCAAGAGTTTGAAATAACCCTCTTCATTTCTACTCGAAAACAGGGAACTAGTAGAGGTTATTTCTAAACTTAGGAAGTACACAAGTAAGAGATCATTGTCTTCTTGCTGTTCTTCGATGAGTTTTTGAATATTCATGATTATTTTCTATTCGTAAACAGGTGAATATACTCGACTATACCTAGTACCGTCGAACGACTGACGTGCTCTTCGAAAGCCATCGCGGCAGCAGTGACGCTATAGACGCCGCGACACTGTCGCCCTGCTTCAATATGTTTACAACATATTGAACATATACTCCGTTTTCGACTCATAAGCAAGATAGAGAGTGTTCAACGTAGTATTTGAGCAATATTCTAATTTTTTTCTCGGTTGCCAAATTGAGTTTCATTTTCTGAATGAACACAATTTCAGAACAATTTCCGTGAAGGAATTTTTTCATAAATCCAACACAACTTTTTTTAACATGTCTACAGCGAAAAAAAAAATTCACCCGAAATTGTTCAACTGTTTCCCGATTTTTCTTCTCTTTATACCTAACAGTTCAACAATTTCAGGTGGAATTTTTTTTTGCTGTAGACATGTAAAAAAAAGTTGTGTTGGATTTATGAAAAAATTTTTTCACGGAAATTGTTCTAAAATTGTGTTCATTCAGAAAATGAAACTCAATTTGGCAACCGAAAAAAAAATCACGAACATTGCAGGTTTTCCGCCATTTTGTAATTTTTTTTCGAGTTCTTCTTTTTTTCCGAATTCAGCACTCAACAATTCTCAGATGTGACTAAAAACCGTTACTTTGAGGTTTATACATAACTGAACACACTCATTAAAATATTGCTCACATGCGACGTTTTATGTGAGCGTTGTATCTCGCTTATGCGTCGAAAACGGGATATATGACATAAGGCAAAAATTATTCTCCCCATGTCATTTACCGACCATATATGTTTGTTCAGTTGAAACACCCCGTATAAGCGATTTTTGGTACCATGACATATTTTGAGGAGTTCTATTACCTGTCAAAAAAGAACCTCACCTTTGAGAACACCCTGTATAAATGTAGGTGTTATCAGCATGATGTCTATTAATGTGTTGCCTGAAAGGTAAATGAGATGAGATGAGAGACAAACATCCTAAAGGTTCTTCCAAACGATGTCACAACAACTGTGTGAAACACAACGTCCTATTCTGAAACGGAAGATTTAACGATATTATCCCGACTATAATTGAAGGCTCAAGTAATTCATTGACAGATCCTGTGTTCCTATAAAGGCTGAAATTTGACCACGATAAGAACGAAATTTCTTTATGTACGATGAAACCAATCGAATAAAGTTTATCGCTTACTAAACAGGAAACGGTAAGCCTGGAGAGCATATCAGCGGATTCTGTTGTTCACAAATCAGCTATGAATATTGAGCGATGCTGGGATTAGGAAGTTGTGTGAGTAATGAAAACGATTGCTCATTATAGTGCTGCAACCGTTACTAGGTTAGGGATAGATCTATATGCCACATTGCATGAATTAATATTCAGTGTAATACAATTAGATGCGAATACAATCGCTGGTTCGGTGATCAACATACCAAGAAATAGGCCTTGATTCGGTTGTATCTCCTGAATGAGCTGAGCAGCTAATGCAGTTGCACAACCGAAAAATTGCTTAAGTTTGACAAGCTATAATTTCGACAAAATGGAAAACAATACCAAGATATCGATCCAAAAATATCACGTGATTAGCAATGCCCTTTTGCTCTTTCATATCTTGAAAACATAGAAGGCGTGGATGATGACAGTTCAGTTCAGGCAGACACGAAATCTCATTGTTTGACATTGAAGAAGAGGTGAGCACTGAAGTGGGGTGCGCCAAAGTTGAATCGTTGAAGCCTATGTTGAAAAATGCATCTACTCGCATCGGACTGGAGCAGCGCTGATGTGATAGATAATAATCAGGATATGTCTTGAATCCAGTCTGTTGTCACTTATGTCGAACCATTTTGATTTTCAAGTGTCGAGCCAGTTTGGTGTTCCAGACTGGTGTTCCAGACTTATAATTTCGTTGACATAGGCTTATTGGCAGCGCCACCTAAGACAATCGACTGGAAAAACATCTGGCTAACAACTTCTAGACTCAATAATTTAATTTGTGTTGAGAACAATCAGCCTGTTTAGGTTCGCTTTCAGGATGGTTCCAGAACGGTTCAAAACAGTCGCACATTTATTTATTCAGTGTAAGCTCGCGCGTAGCATGCGTGTAGCTTCCCATACCCTTGCTGATTCACCGTCTCAACTGCGAAACAAAACAAAGCCAATGATTGTCGACGTCCATTGGTGAAAAAGCACTAAGAGAAGAAGAAGAGACCACTACTACTTCAGATAGTTCAGTTCGCTTTGTGTATCTACTTGTTCCTAAGAACAATGTGTTATCATTTTGCTCAGTCGAAGAAGAGGTTTCATTATGAAGAAAACCAATTATGTATAGGCCGACGCTTCGTTTATTTTTAAAAACATCCTCAAGTGAGTGTTATGACTCAAATAAAACATGAAAGTATTCAATTTTATTTATCACCTTAGAGTTCAGATTTCAGAAGTTGTTTTGATGAATAATTTTTTGCTCAACAAGTGCGGAATATGATTCCTTCCCGAACGACACGAAGCGGAATACAAGCAGTCAATGGCGCCTAAACTATAATATTTTGTGACCAACCCTGCTTTTCCGGCCAATTTTTTTATACTTATTTAAATTTCGAATGAATCGACCACAAGAACTAGTGATGAAAATATTCAACTGTTCGCAAAAATCACTTTTCTACCTTATGCAATTATTTCAGAAAATTTGAATGCAGGAAATCAGCATTCCACGAAATTAACCTTTCATACCAGACTTTTCAGCTTAAAATTCAGAATTATGTGTATTTTCTTCATTTCAGATTTCGAGCCTTTCATATGAACATAATGAAAATATTCCAAAGGAAGTTGCAATGCCTTCACAGAGCTCTCCAGGAAGATGTCATGTTCTACGTTACATAAGCAACCCTGAGAATACGTCGAGTTGATAGTGTTCTACGATGACTTCAGCTTTTCCTGCTGAAGAATTCGTGTTTCCTTTTTTCGACAATTTCACGACACAGGAAGTGACGAATTTTTCTACCAATTCTTACAACGAAAGTTTTCAAGGTAGGTTCTGTGATATTAATCTGTAATATGTGTAACATTACTTCTCTTTCATCAATCGGGATTTCTGAGTGAATCTGAAATTTCTTCTGCACAAAATACATCCATTTTCTTTGTGATACACTATCTTCGGTGTTTCAAATCTCGGTGTCAATATTTCGGGAAAGTATTTTTCTGGTCGAAATGAGTTGCTTTCATTAACAAATTTGTCCGCAAACGCTCCGAAAACGTCCATATTTTTCTGCATATTAATATTTTAGCCACTGCTGGTAGCACATTTGGGCCTAGAGATGTCGCTCACATAATTTAAGTCACTTCGTTTCTATCTTTCTTCTCTTTAATCTTTGACTATTCTAATAGATGAGCTGACAGGGTTAGTCGTACCTACTCCTAACAATCATCGCCTCTATGAGTCTAACTATTGTAACGAAACTGGGGTTCTTTTTCAGTTAAAATATTAATGAACAGTTCCAAAAGATCCTTTATTTTACACAACACTACAATTAACTAATTCGTCTATTTTGCCTATGTCACACTTTTTAGACCTGTCTCCCTGATAGTCATAGCAACTTATATTCAATTCGTAACACTGCACTCCCTCTAAATTTGATCGTCCCGATCAAAAACCATTGTTTCGCCATGATACGGCTCAGTCTTTCCAAATGAACAACCTTTATCTTGGTCCCAGGGCTACGTTGGAGTCTGTAAACCACGTCGTTGATTCTCTTCTTAACTTTTTACGGTCCTTCCCAAAACGGTCAGCTTTGGAGACACACCTCTCTTCCTACGTGGGTTATACAGCCAAACCTGGTCTCCTTCTTTGAATCCTCCTGAATTAGCTTTCAAATCACACCGAGCTTTCATCCTGTCATTTGCCATTATCAGTCTTTTTCGAGCGGTTTCGTGGATTTTTAACAGGCTCTCCCTCAACTTATCTGCATAGTTCCGTACGTCCACTTCTTCGGCGCTTGGTGATCCGAACAACAAGTCGCAGCGGCAAACGTAGTTCTCTTCCGAAGATAATGCTAGCCGGGGTAAGCTTAGTTGAATCGTAGACTGCCGCTCTGTACGCCATTAGAAATAGTGGAAGATGTCTCTCCCAGTCATACTGATGCTTTTCCACTACCTTGGAAAGGTGTTCCTCCATAGTTTGGTTGAACCTCTCAACCATGCCATCCGACTGAGGGTAGGGAGCCGTGGTTCTAGTCTTATTAATGCCCAACAATTCACAAACTTTCTTAAACAACTTGGATTCAAAGTTCCTTCCTTGATCAGAATGTAACTCCATTGGTACTCCGAACCTCGAAAACAAGTTGTCCACCAATGACCTGGCTACTGTGGATGCTTCCTGATCTGGTATGGCATAGGCTTCCACCCATAGATTAATAAAACAGGAGATAAAGCATCTCGACAAAAACGCGTTCCCAAAATACTGCCAGAAATATGAATTTGGATTTCTTGGATGGGGGAACTGGACAGGGGCGGATTTAGAACTAGTCACACTGTGAATATTTCAGGTAGTCTGCAATAATTTTATATCGAATGGAAATGTGTTTCAATGCAAAGATTTCGAGTATTTTTCTTATGACAACTAATCAAAGCGATGTAGAACTAATATGTAATACCAAAACAACTGATGTAAAAAAGAATTTATTTTGAATACAATGTTACCATACACAAATAGTCAATATGACCCTAACCTACATACAGATTATTTGAAATTTTATTCTCTAAGCATAAACTGAAAACCAAAAATTACTTTCATGAAAAAAATTCCCTTTAGAATGGTTAATTCTCAAATCAATAGAAGTGGAAGCAGCTGAAGTTTATGGAATTTGTATAATGAGAATCTAAAAGAGTTTGTTCATTGGAGAAATCCTCAAGTCTTCCGTACAGATTTTGCGGAATGAAACAGTAATGTAATACTGTAAACATGAACCAATGATTGTGAAATAGGAAATGATTTCTTATTGTATACAGTAACTCATCCCTCAATTCTAGATGAAGCATCAATATTTTTTTTAAGGGCAGTTTTAAATTGAATTAAGTTATATTGCACATAAACTGAAGAGCAGTGTTTTTCAGCAACTCAAATACCTAGTTCAACAACCTGCTTCCCCCTTCAAATTTTTATACCACCTCGAAAGTGCTTTTTGGTGTTGAAGTGCATACTAATCAAGAGTTATTTTACAAAACTGTAAGCTCTAACTCAATAATAATGTAACTTTTTAGCAAATTGTTCGAGGCCATTGCCAAATTTATGTGTTTTATGCATGCAGCTGTCTTGAAGAAATTTTTCATTGAGTATTTGCCTCGGCTTTCCAAGCTTTCATCTTGAATTTTTCTTTCCAATGAATTAGGAACTGCTTGTAGGGCAGCAACTTTTTTCTTGAAGTACTGACGACTCACTCGTAATCTTAAATCGGTTTTTTGACTTCAATTAGCTGTTTTTTAATTTCTGTTCTCCGCTTGTCTCCTGCAACAATTTTTCAACTGAAGTTTTACTTCGAAATATGAGGTATCCTGATAACAGAAATTTTCATTCAATAACTCATAAAAATAATGGGAATATCCGAGCTCTAATTGAATGGTCATTATTGTAATCATAATTACAGTAGTAGCATAGTTTTTACATTGAAATACATTTTAGAAATAAAGGAAACTTTTTTGATTTTAACAAAAAGTTCCAAACATGACCTCAGCTCATTTTTATGGATTTTCATTCCTAAGACGAGTTCTATTTGCCATAGCAGTTTATAAGGAATTTTGTATACCTCCCTGGGTAGACATGTACCTCACTTGTTTTATCCTTGAACTACAAGAAGCTTTCATTTCTGCAAATCCTGAACTGGCATTCGTGTTTCTTGATATTGTTTCCATTTTCCTTCCATTTTCCTCAAAAACTCCAGTACTGATAACAGGTTTGGTACAGTATTGGCTATAAACATTATTGAAGCAATTAAAATCTCGTTCTACTGTTCATTTCGAAACCAGGAAGAATGTTTATACAAAAAAGCATGATATAATAAGAAAAAGAGAATCTACTATAAATTTCAAGTTCAGAAGTAGTCAGAAATCACTTGCAAAATTCCAAAGAAAGTGATAAACATACAATAAAGCGAGTTGAATAAGTGGTTAACTACCTATCTTACCTCACTCGGGATGGCATCTTTTTTCAAATTTACGGTAAAAGTCGATTACTCTCATTATACTGAAGTCTGGAGTATAAATTACAAGAGAAGTGTAAATTGTTTTCAAGACCCAGTGCAACTCTCCACTGCCGTCGTCTGGTTTCATTTCTGGGAAATCTAAAATTGAAATCAATTATTTGATTGTATAAACTCAACGTTTCAATCCCATCATTAGATGGGATTCAAATATAATTCGACCCTGGCGTCCCCTAACTCCCTCCCCTGCTTTCATAAAGTCGTGAACTCAAACAAGAATAAAATATCAAAAACTTACCAGAATAAATAACTCGCTTTCCTCTTTCGTGTATAAATTGCACTTTTATTTCAAACACACGCTTTTACGGCACATCGCTGCTTATTTTCCAAAATATTACGACGTGAATGATTGAAATAATATTTTGACAATTACAAATACACACGCCGTCTGAGAAATTTTAGAAGCGATCTGGAGGGGAAAACAAGCGAAAATTCATTTCATTGGTGGTTTTTTGGAGTGGGAATAATTTGAAAAATGAACAGTCTGGAAAATAGCTTATGATCCATCTATTTAATCTATGCTTCCACCCATTTACTGAAATAGTCCATGGGAACGAGGATGTATTTTTTGCACTCGTCCGTTACAGAAAAGGGCGCAGGTACATCAATGGCGATCCGTTCGAATGGCGCGCCCACATTGTATTTTTGCATTTCACCTCTGGACCGTGTCTTTGGACCTTTAGTGGCACCACATTTTTGACACCTTCTGCACCAGCTTTCTACATCATCCCTGCATTGGACCCAGTAAAATCTCTGCCTGATTTTGTCCAAGGTTTTGTTGACCTCCTGATTTTCCCTCATGAATTTCTTTCAAAACTTCACCTTCTTCCTGGGCAAAACCAATTGGGAAATTGAGGACCTCCCATCAGCTGATTCCCATACCCGTTTGAGTAATCCATTTTCCACAACCAGGGAATCCCATTGTGCGCACATTGTCTTGAAGATAGGATCTCTATACGAAATATTCCTCCAGTAGGGTCTGCCAGATCCGTTCTCTTTCCAATGTAGAAAGTCCTTGATGCTTTGATCGGTTTCTTGGTCCTGTCTCATGTGTTCGGTAGTCCAGTTGTCCTCAGGTATCACTGTCGTTCGTCTTACATCGCCAACTCCCTCATGACGTTCAATACTCTGGCAATGTTTACAGGCTTCTGAACATGGTCTTCTAGATAAGGCATCCGCATTGTTTTGCCGTCCTGGGCGATGTTTGATTTTGAAATGGTACTGGTCCAGTTTTTCGATCCATCTAGCTATCTGCCCCTCCGGGTTTTTCATGTCTAGTAGCTATTTCAGAGCTGCATGATCAGTGCTGATGAGAAACTCCCTTCCATATAGGTACTTGGGAAAGTGATCTACTGCTTTCACTATCGCTAGAAGTTCTTTCCTGGTAACGTAGTAGTTTCTTTCGGGCTTAGACATCACCCTGCTGTAGTATTCGATTATTGCTTGCATCTGTGTCAAGTATGAACAGTCCTTTTTGCTGTAGGTATGCCAAGATTGGACTTGAACAAAGCGCTGATTTTAACTTACGGAAAGCTTCATCACATTCAGTAGACCAATTAAAGTTGACTCGATCTCCTGTCAACTTGTGAAGAGGGGCTGCAATTTTTGCAAATCTTTCCACAAATCGGCGATAATAAGTACACAAATCTAGGAAGCTTCATATTTCATGTTTATCTTTTGGTCTTGGCCAGTCTGAAAAGGCCTGTATTTTGGATTCGTTTGTTTGTTTTCCTTCTGCGGTGATTGTATGGCCTAAAATTTCCACTTGCTTCTGGAATAGCAAGCACTTTTTGAGATTCAGTTTGAGGTTAGCATTCCTCAATCGACTGAAAACCTCTCGTAAGTTGACCAGATGTTCTTCAAAATTCTTTTCCATAACCATGACGTCATCCAAGTATACCAGGCAAGTTTTCCAAGTCAGTCCGCGCAATACCAGCTCCATCAGTCTTTCGAAAGTCGCTGGCGCATTACACAGCCCAAAAGGCATAACGGTGAACTGATATAGTCCATTACCAGTAGTGAACGCAGTCGTCTTCGTGTATGCCCACTTGCCAATATCCACTCTTCAAGTCCAGCGTTGAGAACCATTGCGAGCCTGCCAGTGTCTTTATTGTGTCGTCGATTCTGGGTAATGGGTAGCTGTCCTTCTTCGTGACGTCATTCAGTAGACTCAGATACATCACTCTCCTCGACAATTTATCTCATGGCGACTTCATAATCTTCCGGTGATAGATGTGTTAGGGATTTTTCGACTGTTTCGACTATTTCATCAGTAGTGACAATTTTATCTGGATTTGCGATCGATTTGCAATCTGCTACCCATTCTACTGGTTCACAAACTCCTATGATGTCTCCTTCCCGGACTGTTATTCCTTCAGGGAAAACGTTGGCAACTCTTACAGGAATGTCTTGTTTTGTCCTAATTAAAGCTCGTGCAACTAATAATTTTGAAGGACATTCTTGACATGGCTGTACTATTCCAACGCAGCACCCAGGATCTTTTTTTAAACTAGCCTCAATAATCTTCTCAGAAGAACCAGGTATCCTGACAGTTTTAGTAATTCGCAGTTTTACAGAGCGTCCTCTTTCAGATGATGTCTTCAAAATGAATTCTTAACCTCCAAATTTGATGGTTCTCTGTTCACCATTGAAAGAAAATCCATAGTCACTTATCAAATCCATCCCAAGAATCAATTCGTCTTCTATATCTGCTACGAAGACCGTTTCCATAATTCTTAGTCTTCCGAGTGTTAATGTGATATCGGCCTCACCTCGAAGCGGTGCATTATTTCCGGTGACTGTTCGTAGAACGAAATTGGATGTGAGTGGTCTTACTGTGCTTGGTTCAAGGAGACCGCTGCAGACCAGGGATACTGATGCACCAGTGTCTACAGTGCATATTGCCTCTTTTTGGTTCACCTTTCCACTGATGGTCAGACTCTCAGTAGTTCTTCTAATCCTGTTGACTTGGATGATCCTGGGGGCTTCGTTATCACTAGCCAGCATGCGCCCCGATATGCTGGCTAATTTAAGTTTTTCTGTTACCTGTTTGAACACTCTCTAGATGTTCCTGTCCTCGCAGGTGAGTATGATCGTGGAGGTGCTCTGGTTGGTGATTATGAGCGAGGTGGTACCCTTACTCTGCAGTCCCTCTTGAAATGTCCGCTCCTCCCACATCTGAAGCAATTTCTTCTTGGTTGGCTTGGCTACTATACCTGAATTCCATTTTTTCTATTATTTTGAGCACCTGTTATATACTCCCGCTCAGATTATCTTTCTGAGGAGGTTCTTCGATTGATACCGTTCTCATTTTGGCCCTTGCGGAGATATTGAAGGGCACTTCCACTTCCAATGAGCGAACTAGAGCTTCACTACACCTTTTAAAACTTGTCAATCTCAAACTCCCCTGTATTTCGATGTCCTTCAAGCCATCAATGAATATTTGCTCCGCCAGTTGTTCTTTGAAACCTTCCGGGCTTCTGGATAGGCGAGCTGGATCAGACTTTGAACGTCGGCTTCAAATTCCTGCAGGCTCTCATTAGATTTCTCGTGTTTTAAGCTGTCCTCTTGCTTTTCTCTCAACATTCGACTTTCTTACTGAGCAAACTGCTGTTTGATCATTTCCATAACGGCCTCCATTGGTCGTTGTTTGATATCCTACTTCTGACACCAACTGTTACGAAACTGGGGTTCGTTTTCATTCAAAATATAAATTAACAGTTCCAAAGGATCCTTTATTTCTACACAACACTACAATTAACTAATTCGTCTATTTTTCCTATGTCACACTTTTTAGAACTGTCTCCCTGACAGTCATGGCAACTTAAATTCAATTCGTAACACTATTATTTGATCAAAGAGAAATTTTTTGTTTGGTGAAATGTATTAAACCAAAACCAAAGAAAAATTCAGTTCGCCAAAGAATCACCGCCTGTTGATGTCATCATTATATATTTTCAAAGGCTCAGGACATTTGTTTACTAACTCGTTAGTTTATTGAGCTGTCGTGTGCTGAAAGCATTATTAGACATTGCTCCTTCAATGAGTCGAAGTCCAACCTCAATATCGCTAATGTTTGGTGAGCCGTCCGTGGGGAATCAAGTTATCGATAGTCCACTGTAATTAAGAAAAAGTTTTGCAACAATGACAACTCCAACAAAACCAACGGTTTGCTTTCACTTGACCTCATGAATATCGAAATATCTATGTTAACCAGAATAAGTTTTGAAAAATGTTTCATTAATTTCACCTTATCTTGCTTGAAAACATAACAAAGCTTAGTTCATACAACATTCCATATCACTGAGGCAGAAAGAAGTGAGGTGAATAATTCACCCAAGTGAACTATGTTTTACTTACCCTTCTCCAAAGATCTTTGAACATCAGGATACAGCTGTCTATTAATTATAATTTCGTTGGGAGCCTTTACTTTTTTGCCACAGCTCTTTATAGTAGTTCAAAGGGTTCAGGTGTGGACTCTATTTCATTATCAAAAAGCCATATCGGTATTTCAAGCTGCATAAACTAGAATAGGTATGTTTTTCAACACAAAAGTGAGTTCATTAGGTAACTTCTTTCAGGTTTTTTCTACTTTCATAGGTAAAAAAGTACTACGACGTATTGTTAATATAGTTGGCTTTATAACTAGCGCTATAAGCTACATTAAAACTAGTAAAATATTTGTAAATTTTCTATGAAAACTCACGCCTAAGTGATTGACTGGATAAAGCCGGAGTATTCTATGTTTTCAAGCGCCTACTAGCATTAGACTGATAGTCAAATAAGACAGAATACATGTTTATATTTATACCGGCAAAAGCTATTCGATTTAATGGATTTTTATCAATTCTCAAACTGCTGCTATGACAATATGATATACATTTCAATTTTGTTATCTTGTACGTCGTCAATTAACAGCATTTGTGCAGGGCATGTTCAGATTCGTGGTCTCATAATTATTCGTAGTTTTTATTCTGTTTGTATTGAAAAACTCTGCATACAATTCCATGTATATATAAAAGAGCTTATATATTTATAATTCTTTGTTTATGAATGATTTATTAGTAATAGTATTTGTACTCTAGGAAAACATCGCAACTATTTAATTTTTTCAGAGGCGAATAGGTTTATTCTTCCAGTATGGCGACAAGTATTGTGGACGATTCTATACGGAAGCATGGTGATTGTGGCAACAGGAGGAAATTTAATCGTTATTTGGATTGTGCTGGCTCACAAAAGAATGAGGACTGTTACGAATTATTTCTTATGTAAGTACCTACACTGTCTTGTTTAGAATAACTCTAATTACGCCCCTATCGTCTCTCATATATCCTGGAAGTTCGATCACGAGCTAGAGCAATACGTTGAAGTATATTTTATGACCATGGAAGCAAAGGAAGAGGAGAGAACATATCCTATATTTCCCTTGTAACAAATCAATCACCATGGAGAGTTCTTGAATGTCCATGGTTCGACAGATAAAGCTTTTATCATGAAGGGTAGTTTGGGAACCTCAAGCTCAGAATTACCGAATTATTCAACAATAAATAATCAATGGAAGGTAAGGAAAGTGATTGACCACCCATCGACAAAAGCGTTTTAAGCTTATTATCAGTAGTAATAAACCGAAGAAATTTATAACAGATTTCGAAAGCTTAACAGACAGACGCTAAACTCGAAGGTCTATTGCCTATAGAAAAGAAGCTTGAGCAAGTTGTTAAAATTTTATTTTTTTTTTGACCATTTATCCTATGTTCGAGGGTTATTCGAATAAAAAATTGGGGTCACAGCTTACTTGTTAGATTCCACATAGTTTTTAACCGTAGCTTCTTCAAACTCTGTACCATCTTTTCTACTGATGTTCACAGCCAATCGTTTCAAATCGAAGCCAATTCTTTCACTGTAGAGATTTTTATCTAATTGATACTTTCTATCATTATAAATGTACATAAAATTTCCCCATATCTGTTGGTATATTTGCTTCTATAATTTCATTGTCAGTGTTATGACTATGGAGAGTAGAGAGAAAGAGAATGATCGCTGCTTTGAGACCATAGATTTTTTGTCCCCCAAAATATGTACCAATAAGGTAGTTCATATTTTTGCCAATAGACGCGCTGGCAAGCACGGGATGACGAAATTTTGATTTGAACTAGTTGAAGTTGGCTGAGTGAACTGTCTTCCTGGTGACAAATGATTAGAATAATATTATTATTTTCGATTTTTGATAGGAGAACAACATATGACAATGGTGAAATGTTGAAGGGTGCGCTAGTGTTAGAGTGTTTTGGCAACGGAAGGAAAAAGAGAAGAGATAAATTTCCGAGTGCATTTCTGAGAAAAAATTGGAAAAAACCTTACTTCAAGAATCGACTCGGAATCAATTTGTGTGTCGAGAGCACTTTTGCGATGAGGATATCAAAAAAGATGATGGATTCATTATAAACGAAATCGTAATTTTTATCCCTCGTAAGAAGTGGACTTTTCTGAATAAGAATATCTAACCCATAAATCTACATCACTCAGAACTTCAAGATTATCATCTTGAAGAATTCCGTAGGCATAACATAATATGTGGTTCTCAGCGGAGTATTGGATACATAATCTACTCTAATAAGGCCCGGTACTTTCACCTTCGAATAAATTTCATTCACTGACAATAGTATCCGTCAAATAATTTCCTATCTGAAGGATACCTTATTTCGGTGCTTTAAGATGAAATTATTTAACGAATAACAATTCTATGAAAACACGGTATACTACTTTTTACTGATTAATGTAAAATGAGACACCGCATTGTAGAGATAGTCATAATTCCAACTAGATAGCAAATATTTCGTGAAAATCTCACAAAGAATAACCATACATCCAGAATCTAAAAAATTCAACCAATTATGACGTACCGACATTCGATCTATGACAAATAAAATCTTATTAACGAGTTTCAATGACAGATTTATTCGATGAATAACACTGTCTGAAACTGAAAAGACTGCATTTTTACTTATCCTAAGAATAAGACTTATCTATCGAATAAATTTAGTTATTCGCACGTAAAAGTACCGGGCCTAAGTGATACATTTGAGATTACTACCTCTTGTTGTCTTGATATGTTCTACTACTCACTGCGAAAATATATAATTTTGGAGATTACATTAAGGCCCGGTACTTTCACCTTCGAATAAATTTTATTCACTGTCAATAAGTATCTGTCGAATAATTTCCTATCTGAAGGATACCTTATTTCAGTACTTTCAGATGAAATTATTTGACGAATAACTATTCTATGAAAGCACGGTATACTGCTTTTCACTGATTAATGTGAAATAAGACACCGCATTGTAGAAATTGTCATAATTTCAACTATTTCGTGTAAATCACACAAAGAATAACCATATATTAAGAATCTAAAAAATTCAACCAATAATGGCGTACCTACATTCGATCTATGATATTATGAATTAATGGTGCTGATTACTTAGTCCCCTTTATAATGTGAATTATATTTCATTGCATATAATAAATCAGAAAATTCATATTTATTGTAGATTTGAAGGAACCCCTTATCGATAAACGTACGATCGCAGCGACTCGTACCCCCCGTTTTTGGAGACACTACTCTCCATAATTATGACCAAATCATGACATTTTGAAAAATTCAATGTTTGAAACGTCATAATCGAAATTAATAATCTAATTGTATTCCTAGCAACGTGTTAAAGTGAAAACGGCCCATGGGATCTGTTTTGATTGTTTCTGTTCAATCAAATGACCTCTAATTTACTGATTTCGTAGAGCAGAAAATTTTCTCTAATAGCGTTTTCTCTTGGTAAAACTAATGCTGCACTGGTGCAGTTTTTATGTTCTATTGGTGTTCGGAGTGCAAAAGTCATGTTCTTTTGGAAAACTGGTTCCGCACTATATGCACTCAGTGCGCATTTTTCGACACGAGGTCTGAGAGCTCGTGCCAGTGTTGGTGCAATTCGGTTAGATTCAAAATCAGAGAACACTTACATAATTAATGGTAAAATTTTAAAATTCAAATTATGTTGAAAATTTGAAAAATATTTTCAGGATATTGTTTAGTACTGTTTCGCAACTTTTGTCGTCATGAACAGTGAAGATATTTTTGCTGTTATGAATTTGTTATCTTCATTTGCTGACAGCATTGAGTATTAATACTCAATGTTGACAGTGAAGATGAGCTCGAATATTTAGCTGTTTTATTTAAATAGAAGGACACTCCGAAAATAAAAAAATTATTGTTCACAAGAGGACTGATGCTGAGTATCAAATAGAAGATTTTTGTATTTTAATTATCCGCTCAAGAATAAATGAATTGCAAAAATGAAATTAATCTGAAGTCGCGCACTTACTAGTTACATCATTTAAAAACTTCTTCAACTGCTTCATTTATAGAAATTATTTCTTGATTGAATCTGAAAATGAGTACTAAAACATTTTCCATTTTTTATTTCAAAAAAGGCAAACTGGCCCAAAACAAACAAGGCAAAATGACATCGAACCCAAAGATTTCTTTTCTATCTATGATCAACCCGTTTTTGAACGTTGACCCGTTTTTGAACCGAAATTTGTTTCGGTTTCGTATGTTCTGTTGGAGCTGCACTAGATGTGCTCCTTGACTGCACGGAAATAATAGCAGCCATGAACGTGAACGTTAACGTTATAATTGACATCTACGCATGCTCATTCGTCCGTTTTTAACGTTAACGTTAGCGTCATCTTTACGGCCTACGTAAACTAGCGGTCTCCCACGTATACCTTAAACATCGACGTACGTTAACCGAACGTTAAACGAGTAGCACCGATGACTTGCGAATGGTCGAATTTGTACTGTTGAATGCAATTCTCGATAACCTCAAACGGTCATTTGGTTACATTTCCCGTGTATTTTCTGAAAATTAACGAAAATTATAGGAAATCAGCAGTGATTTGAAAGTTCAGAGAACGTTCATTACATAAGGAAATGGCTGAAACTCCACTGCGATTCTCATGTCCATAACACTTGAACATTTCATTGATAATAAAATACTTCCAAGTTGAAAATTCCCTTTATTAGAATTAGATTTTCATTAGAACATCAATATTCCAAATATTATTTCAGCTGTCGAGGCTCAATATTGGATAAAAGAGAGTTCAGGGGAAACAAAACCAAAATCCAAATTGATAGGTTATTTTTAACGTCTGACGTTTCGTAATGGCAGCACTTCAACTCAAATTTCATCAGAACCCGTAAACGTTATATCTGACGTTATTTCTCACGTTAACGTTTACGTTCAGACTAACGTACTGTGCGCACTTCAACTCTCTAATATTCGAGTGCACTCAGTGCAGAACTAGTTTGACCAATAGAAAACGCTATAATATTGCTTTGACATTGGTTGCCTTAATCCACAGGGCTCCTCTTTCAGGGTTCAGAGGAAACCTATGGAATAAAACAAAATGGAGAAAAAGTTCTTAGTTTTTTTTCGATATTCGGGATACTGGTATATTGTAGAACAAGTGTCTAGTGGAAATATTTGATAGCATACGACAAATAGCAACTTCTGAAACGCAACCCAAAACTATAGAGCTTATTCCATTCCATTCCATTCAAAATGGCGCCGCGTGGTGATGTTGATTCAGATCTATCTTGTAGAAAATGTTCAAGAGAAGTTAAAAATTGCGTGTTATGTGGAAAATGTTTTTTGAGATATCATCCTAGCTGCGTACTGAGAATTTTGGGCGCCTACGTTAACACTGACGGAGCGGTTATTTGCTGCGAAAACGTAAACAAAAAATATGAAGAAGTAATAATATTATATTTATTTGTTACTAAAATTTCACAGATAGCAAACAAATAATTAACACCGTCAAAACTTTACACGGTTTGTCACAAAAAGCAAAATATACAACGAATTTATCACACCGACAAGCAAGACGAACAATCATTATCAAAAATTCAATTAGTTCAGGAATTCATCAATGCTATACATTGTCTTTTCTAATAAAAGGTCTTTCACTTTTTTATGGAACCCAATCTCACTCAAGTTCTTTAGATGTTCAGGTAGCCTTTTATATAACTTCAGGCAGATGTAGTTTAGACCCTGTTGTGTCTATTTCAGTCTTGAGTATGGAAGCGCGAAGTGTTCTTTCTCTCTTGTGTTATAATTGTGGAAGTGGGAGTTTGTAGGAAATCTGTGTTGATGTTGATGAACATATTTCAAACAGGTGAGTATGAAGACAGAAACGCTGGTGAGTATGCCCTCTCTTTTGAATACCTCCCGACAGCTATCTGTTGATTTCATTCCATATAAGACTCTTATGGCCTGTTTTTGCTTCAGAAGAATCTTCTCTGCAGCATCACTCTGTCCCCATACAATAATTCCGTACATCATCTGGTTGTGGAATGTAGAATGATAGGTAAGTTTAGCTGTTTCAATATTCGAAATTTTTCTTATTCTTCTTATTAGGTAGATGGAGATTGACAGTTTTCGGCTCAGTTCATCAATGTGTTTTTCCAGCATAACGATGATTGGAAAATTAGTCCTAGGTATGTGAGAGATTTGTTGGTATGCTCTCTATTAGTGAAGAGTAAACTGTGCGTTTTCTCAGCATTGAGTAGAAGGCCGTTTGCTCGAAACCAATCTTGCGTGTCCTCGAAGGATTTTTTCGATCCATTCTCCAGATTCTGTCTATTTTTTTGATCTTTTCAAAAAAGCGGTATCGTCAGCATAAGTGCATGTTTTATCTGACTTCGAGTTTGTGTGCAGATCATTTATGAAAACTATGAACAGAATAGGTCCAAGGATTGACCCTTGTGGCACCCCAATCCTTATCTCCTTCAGGTCAGTGACGACATCATTCCACCTCACAGCCTGAAATCGTTCTCTCAAATAGGATCTGAAGATATTCAATACCTTTCCTCTAACACCATAATGGAAAAGTTTGCTCAGCAAGATTTCGTGGCAAACACTGTCGAACGCCTTGCTCAAATCAAGACACACCAACTCCGACTCCTCATGGTTATTGAATGCTTCGAAAACTGTCTCCAGTATATCAATCATGGCTGTAATTGTTGAATTATTTTGTCTGAAGCCGTGCTGCGAGTCATGGAGGAGCGATTGCTGTTCTAGGTAATCCACAAGACGGTTTTTAAGTATTGATTCAAAAACTTTCGACAAAGCAGGTAAGATCGAAGTTGGTCTATAATTTGAACAATCTAAGGAACTTCCTTCCTTGAATACCGGTGTTACCATAGCGATTTTAAGTTTTTGAGGAAATATTTCCTGGTCGATGCAGTCGTTGAAAATTCTACATAGTGGTCCTTTTATAAATGGAATAATATCCCTCAGAAGTGCTACAGAAAAGCCGTAGATGTCTGTGGTGCCTTTATTCTTCAGTTTTGTGGTCACTTTTACTATTTCCTCTTCTGTGATTGGTGCGAGAAACATAGAACCTGAAATTTTCACACCAGCATTCTGCAACAGTTCGCGTGATCGCTCTGATGATGGCTGAACTTGTTCCTGAATGCGCTCTCCTACTGTAGTGAAAAACGCATTCATATCCTCAGCATTCACATCGACATCAGTCGGAGAATGTCTCCTCTTCTTCCCAGTTTCCCGTCTGATCAACGACCACATAGCCTGGATTTTATTTTCCGCTTGATGGATTTTTTTTGCGTTTTTTGATCTCACTTTTCCCACTATCTGTTCCTTCAGAAGGTTTTTCAGTTCTTTATACAGTTTTTCAGAGTTTTCATCTCTTTTTATTTCAAAAACTGTTTTTGCTGCCTCTACTTTATTTCTCAATAACCTTATGTCCTTGGAGTAAGCATATTTTTTCGTGTTTCTAATTCTTACTTTTTTTTTCAGGAAAAGAACTATAAAACAAATCCAACAGAGCTTCATGAAACAAGTTGAACTGTACCTCAGATTCTTTGTTATCAAGGATTTCCCATTTGTGTTCTTTCACGAGTGAAATGAACTGCTGGGTATTCTTCTTATTGATTTGCCTCACATATTTGAATTTAGGTTTTTGTTCTGTTTCAGGCATTACTGAATCGGGTATTTTCAATATCTGTGCTCTATGGTCCGAGATGAGAGGCTCACAAGTTTTTTTGTGACAGTCACTTTTTGAGATATTCGTGTAGACATTATCTATGCAGCTACTTGAGGTTTTACTAACTCGAGAAGGCTCCGTGAAGACATGGGCAAGACCAAACATATTGAAAAGTTCCATAAGCTCAGTTCTCTTGGGAGAAGGCTCAATAACATCCACATTAAAATCTCCAATCACCATTATCTTATCCGTTGAGTCCTCAAAACAGTCATCCAGCACTTGACCAAGTACAGACGCGAAATCCGAGAAATTTCCCGACGGCGGCCTATACAGTGCGATCACGAGGAGTCCCAAAGCTGGTATTCTAACTGCTGTCAACTCAATAGTTTTCTCTATGCTGAATGACTTTATATGCTGAAGTTCATTACAGGTCAGCCCCTTTCGGACAAAAATTGCTGCGCCACCACCGCATGACTCAGTACGAGAGAACGAACTGACCAGTTGGTAATTTTGGATGTTTACCCTTTCAATTAATTCGCTTGAGAGCCAGTGTTCGGTAACACACGCAATATCAATTTTCTTATCATTCATATAAAATGTGAATTCGTCTATTTTACTTTTCAAAGACTGGGCGTTGAAATTCAAAACAGTACGAGAGCTCTCTAATCGACTTTGTTTTCTGCGTATCTTCGAAAGAAAAAACGACGCACTGTGATTCTACTTGGCCAATTCTCACCGTCGTATAGGTCATCAATCAAGTCCAAGTCGCCACCCACCTTGAAAGACATACTAGTAGCCCCTGCTTTCTGTTTGAGTTCGTCTATGATGAAAGATCGACCAGGAAACAATTTTTTAAGATGATTTTCTATCATCGATGAAGTTGTACCCAATCGAGTCCTCCCAACATGAAGCCATACTCTCGTTTCACACCACAAAGCACATTTTGGTCTTCAGTCATTTCTCTAGCACCTTTTATTATATTTTTAGTAATTGTACTCTTACTACTTTTGACTGTATCCTTGTTGTTGTTGGAATTATTCGTCTTGGTTAAACTTCTGTTTCGGTTACCAGCTGATCCCACCGTCTGCTTGCGATAATTGCTTATATCTTGATTAGGGGGCAATGAACCTTTCTCTTCTCTCAATTCAGGGCATACCCCTACATCTGGAGTGTTGTTATCATTTATTATCGCTGGAAGTTCTTGATTATTTCCCTGTTTGATTTCTGCATTATGTTTTAAACTACATACGTCAGTAATTGTGTCCTTTTCTATCACACTAATCTTGAACAAGAGGAGCCTGTTCTTGTCTTCCATTTCAGATATAAGCTTCTTCAAAAGAGTATTTTCTTTCAAAAGAAATTCATTTTCACGGGATAAGTCACATATTATTTTTTCATTCGATGAAACTATATCACTGACTTCCACGATCGTTTCGATAGAGGAGTTCATGTCTTCTTCACCATAATTTGCGTTTTGTTGGTTAACTACACTCTGTTTTAAATCACAACATCTTATTCGACTTTCATCGATTTTTACTATATCATTAAAGTATTTGATACAACCCCGGTGCATTAATGTTCCACAATTTATACATTGTAATCCGGTACTCGGCATAATATTGCACACATATAAGAGCTCACATAGGGAGCTCACATAAACTAGCCTTACTTTCCGCCATGACGGACGTCAATTGTAAGTAAACGAGGAAGTGAGAGAGTTGAAGACGAGGCTCTCAGCTTTGAATGAGTCTTTATATGAGAGATCTATATTGTGTGATGTAAATCGCGAAAAAGAGAATGAAAAGGACCGGGGGGATGATATAATTGGAGATAATTCAACATCGATATTATCGGAGAAGGTAAACAATGAGTTAAAATACCTAAACTTGATTATAGAACAGAAGGACATCCTCACAGATGAGCTTAAAGATAAAGTTGACTTACTGATAAAGCATATACATTTCATGGAGCTATTTTCGGAGGAGCGGATGAAAAATATCAGGCAAACAAAAACATTTTCTTTAACAAAGAAACTGTCATCGGCGGTTGACACTGTGGACGAAAATTTCACGGCGAAGAAATCTGCTTTGGATGTAGGTGTTACTGAACGGGACAGTCGAAGTCTTCAATCGGGTGACATATGTCGCAAGGAAGCTATGCGGGATTCAGTTTCGATGATGGCTGTTCATGATTCAGTCGACAATCAGACAACAGATGGAGTTGGGCCAGTTCATGGGAAGACAACTCTTAATCGTAGTAGGAGACAGGATAGGGGAGACTTGATAATAACTTACAGAGCACTTCATTCCCTCTTTGGATTGAACATGACTCACCTCTTCCCACTCAACCGGAACCGATTATTGAGGGGACACCGCTACAAGCTTGCCAAGGAAAAATTTAGTACCACACCGAGGCTCAACTTCCTCCCCAACAGAGTGTGTGAGGCGTGGAATCGACTTCCGGATAGCCCACATAACATGGTATGTTTGTCAAATATTTATGAAATATTTGTACGCAAGGTTTTGAATAGTTAATAAATCTTTCGTTGAAATATTCATGAAATAAAGTTATGTCCGCCTTTTTCTCACATTGAAATATTTCATGAAATGTTTCATATAGATTTTTGCAATATTTTCTACAACATTGTGAGAAATCTCGTCTAAAGATCATAGTAATATTACATGGAATATTTCTTCTAGTTGAAGAAAATGTTTACTGAAATCTTCAGAAGATGTTTTCGCAATCTTCCAACGAGGGGGTCTGAAATGTTACTAAATATATTTCTGCGATGTTTGTGTAAAGTTGCTGGAAACTTTCTAAAAATATTTTTGGAAGATTCATATGCAATAATAGGAAATATTTCCATAAAAATTTATGAAATGTTTTGATTTATATCAAGCGTTATCTGATGTGAAATATTTATGCAATATGCGAAAAAATATCTTGCGAAGTCTCTGAACAATATTTAGCCAGGGTAGCTGAATAACTTCATAAAATACATGTTCCTGAAGAATTAAGCAATACTTTGAACATATATCTTCAAAGTAATACCGAATTTTTCAGGATTTGTATTTTATGAAATCCCTTGCTAAACATTGTTCGAAGATCTCGCAAGATATTTTTTTAAGCCACATATATTATATTTATATGTATAAGGTTTTCCTGAAAGAGTAAAACAAGAGATTCTTTGCATTGAGTAGATCAAAATCAGTTCAAAAAATTTATTCATTTCCATTACAACATTAAAATATGTATCAATATACACGAAACCTTCATAATCTTCGTCATCGGGATCTGCAAATAATTGAAACCGGAATTGTCGTCGATTACTGGCATTCCTGTAATGAATATATTTTTATGATTTTTCAGAAACAGAAAGTTTCATATTTTGTCAATTTAGGGTCATGAAAGTTCTTCTACGAAGAATTGGGATGATTATCGCAAAATTGGAGGCAAAGTAATTAATGTGTACTTTCATTGAAATAATTCAGAGAATTAATTGAGCAGCAGTAAATACGGGATCTTTATTAGAGATTGTTGCATAGCATTTGGCTTCGAATGATGCTCCTTACTAGAGGGCTTTGAACTGAATAGCATACATAGAATTTCGAAATTGACGCCCACTATGGTGTAAAAATCGTTTATATTGAACCTGTCAGATAATACTACATTGGTGGTATGGAATATTTAGAGTACTGAAAAGATAAATTTTACTGAAGGATGTTTTCTTCAACTTGTCAAATTTATGATCGGTGTGATTTTTGGTATCAGAACAAATAGATGTTAACAGAAGATCATATAGTGCAAGTTTTTAACTTTGAAAAAATTCAGTGAATCGAAGGCAGTTGTTGTAAATATACCCGAACAGAGCGATCGGTAGTTTAAGTTGCGCTATTTTTCATTCAGAAAAATGTTTTACAGCGTAACCTTAATATGAGACATAACATCAGTGATGATTTTTTCAAAGGACAATCCTAATTTTTTATGACTACTCTTGAAAGGAGCTATCTCAAGTTACACATGCGCACCCAAATATTAAGTTCTTATTCTTTTGTTCGATCTTTCAACAAACGTTGTTTCCCACAAAACGACAAACTAATAAATATCCTCGCTATTTTTCGCTGCTACTCTCATTAAATAGTTTTATTCAACTTTTTATTTGACAGAAAATTGTTATTAAGAACCTCGTGACATTCCATTTTTAAAATACTTCGAGTTATTTCCTCGGTTATTTCATTGAGTTGAATCAGATTCCCTCGTTTTCGAATTAGTCGATGTTTGTTGAACATCTTTTCAACGACAAGAAATAAGACTTAAATATTTGGTAGGTACATACTTACTTGAGTGTAACTTGATAAAACCTTCAGAAATGGTCTTAAAAAATAGGATAGTCAATAGAAAAAATCGAGAGTGTAACCACTATGAGAAAAATTTACATTGATTTCGGCAATCAAGATGATTTCGACGATGATTTCGGGATTTCGAATGATGATTTCGGGATTACGGAGGATGATTTCGGCCGTCAAAAGTACATCGATTTCGGAAATGGTTACCCCCTCGGAAAAAATTATGAAAATTTTCTATAATGTATCAAATAACTGTATAATATTCCTTCACTTGAGAAAGCGACATTTAAAAATACTAATCAACCTGTGCTTGTATATCTACATCAAAAAAACTGTCCTTTATGCACAGAATTTGTTGGACTCTCATACTCTATAAAGTGAAAGCATTATTTACAAAACAATAAAACGTGCAATAAAAGTCCTGTAAAAATTCACATCACTAGAACAATTTTAGACAGCAAGTAGCCGTGAAAATAAACACAAAATTCATTCTGTTCTGAGAGTGAATGGAAGAAAAGCAAAAAATCTCAGAATATGAAAGAATTATAAAACTCACTTTTTATTTCGTCCATCATCCAACCATATCCGTATGGGAAACACTTTGTATGAGTTCGGCATCTGTCGCTTCTTCATATTTTGTCCTCACACCAAAAGCTTCTGCAAAACATTCACAGTATGATACAACTTCAATCAAATGATATAATTTGCATGAATAGGTAAATAAATAATAAAAAATGAAGAAATACGAGTAGAAATCCATAAAACATGGAATTCATTACCTCCCAATCACATGTTTGAATAGCTATTATAAAAAGAATAAAGATTCATTCGAAAATTCCGTTGAAAAGATTCAACCTCTCGTTCAACTTGGTTGAGGTAAGATCTAGGGTTGAAAGTGCTGAATTGTGATGAAAAATAATCAAAATGAACATATACAAATATTTCGGTGACATTATGGCACAAATGGATAGATTCAATAACACGTGTAAGTAGATGAAAAACGTTAAAGAGGAAATAAGTTACTTACCAAGAATCAAGTGGAAATCAAACTGGAATTTATTTCGTTTCATATCAATACACACACGTTAGTCTCACACAAACACACAAAACGATCGAGACAACGCGCAAACGACAAAATCAAAATGGCACCAATGAATGCTTTGTTGTTCGGCTTGCGCTCCTTCGAATGAAGCCCAAATCTCACGTTGCTGTCGTTTCTCGTTTCTGCATTGTGCAGCTTGCTAGTGATCAGCGTTGCCGGGTCCAGAAATTTTATTCCCCAGTATACGGTATGCAGAGTAGAGTAAATATCTTTTCTTTACTATGTTGAATTACCTAGATTCTGGATTTTTATTTTCATCAAGCTTTGAGAAGAACGGATAGAGAATATCGACTTCTGAAAGTAGTGCTTGTTAAGTTCATTTGTATCCAATAAAATAAATAAAGTCAGAGTTCCTAAAGAGAATATGATTGAAAATAAAATAATTCATCTACTTCACAAATTATTTATTATTTCTAATGATTGAATGCCGATTACAGTTCAGATAATAGCTGAATCCAACGTTGAACCCATTGACTGCCCATGATAAAATAGAACTGGACTGTCCAAAATTGAAATAGATTCAACTTGAGATTGAACTGGGTGCGAACCTGAACTGTAGAATGTAAAACCGAGTAATTGAAGATAGTGTGATATAAAAATATAAAAAACAGAACAGATTTCTGGACATCAGAAAATAAATCTTAGGAAATTTCTTCCAACGCTGCTGATTCTATCAGGGGGGGACTGGGAACGCAGCGTCGACGCACACGTATGTCTAGTCGAGAGAAGGGCGCGTAATTTGAAAGTTAACTAGGATACGACGAAAATTTAAAGTTGCATTTAATATACTTAAAGGGGGAACGAAGTTATAAATTGTTGAACAAACAAGCTATAGACTATACAGTCAAATATATTCATACAGATAGATATTTTGTTGTTGTTATTTGCTCTTTCGAGGTACTATAATGACTACCCAGTGCGAAAAGAATAATAGCATATAAACAATTTTTTCTTCACACATTAAAAAGACAGTAACTTTAGAAAAGAGGGATGCTAACGACAAAACATTAAATAAAAAGTCAGCAGAATATTTCACGAATATAACCTAAAATATTCCGCACAAAAATTCGGAGATGCGTTGAAATATTCCTGCAGTATTTCTTATATATTTATTTGAATACATATATAAATCCTTATATATATATTATATATAAAATTAAAATATCAATTAATTCTGAAATATCGTTGATTGTTGCAGCAAAATGAAAAAATAACATGAAATATTCTTCTCGATTATTAAATATAAGTACATTTACTCATATTTCAAAAATATTTCCTGAAATATTCCATATTCCATGAAATATTAACAATTTATTTGGGCTTTCACTTCATCTTTCAGAAATATTGCAAAGAAATATTCTGGAGCGATTTTTGAAATACTTATTGTAGCATTAGTTGAAACGTTAATGAAATGTTCAGTTGCATTATAGGAACTTTGGAAGACAAATAAAATATTTCATACATATAAGCAGTCTTCATACAAATTATTTGATGAGATTTTGAAATCTTTCAAAGAGCTTTTCATCGAAAATCTTCCACTAAAATATTACTTTAAGGTTTTTTTCAATGTATCATATAGACGAATTGAAAATATTTAGTCTGTATTCCTGCAAATATTTTTTGAAAAATTTAAGAAATATTTCCCACAAATATTCTGATTTCTATGGATATTTATTTTCCTGAAATATTGCAAAATCTGTCATAAAAATTGCGTAGAATATTTCATGAAATATGAATAAATCTTATGAAGTCATATTTCATGAAATATTTATTACATATCATGGAAATATTCTGCCAATCTTGCGAAAACTTTCTTGCCGTAAATATTCTCCAAACCTTTCAGAAATGTTTCATTGAAATCTTTCTTGAGAATATTTTGAAATTTTTCACTGCCATATTCCATGCTGTGTGAGAGGATTGTTTCGTCACGATCAGTGAACTCCTTTAAGAACTATCTGGATAGATGGTCCAGCCAGCGGAAGCTATAGTTTTTGTTTTCAACCAATCAATTCAACATTCATATTTTATTTATCGCTTCTTGAGTTACTCTTAGTTTCATATTGTATTTTTTTTAATTTTGAGTTTATAGGTTTACCTTTACTCTTGCCATTGTAATAATAATAATAATAATACACGCGCCAGCATGGCAGAAACGTCTTCAACACAAAACAGAAAGGCTAAGAAGAGACATTGGACGACTGACGGAGTACTTGAACGGGAATCGAGGAAGAAAGGTTGTGAAAGCTGCCAAAAAGATCATGGATAGAAACAGGACACACACAGAACGAGAGACGGAGAATGCTACAGGTCACCATTGCCTCGACACTCTGAAGCAAAAATTAAGTCTGTATGCAGAACGCCTGAGGAGATATAAAAGCAATTATAGCCGGAAAAGAGACAATAATTCATTCGAAAAGTCGGAAGAATCTTTCTACCGGTCACTCACATCGTCGGATGGAGAAAATGGAAAGTTACCACCAAAGGAAGCCATTGAACAATTCTGGACCGAACAATTATCAACAAAACCTCAGTTCAATGGAGATACCGGATGGATTGAAGATGAAAAATCTGAAGCTATAAAATATGAGCCGATGAAGCTTGACATGATCACAATTGAAGAAGTAAAATCAGCTATCAGAGGACTGCACAACTGGAAAGCACCTGGGCCTGATGGATTACAGAATTTCTGGATCAAGAAACTTTGGATCATGCATGAAAAATTGACTTCCGCAATAAATGATGTCATTGAAAATCCTGAAAGAATGCCAGTATTCCTTACACATGGCCAACATACTTGTTACCTAAAGACCAAAGTAATACAGAAGACCCATCCAAGTACCGACCAATCACATGTCTTCCAACGATGTACAAATTAATCACATCGTGCATTTCAAACCGAATCCACAACCATTGCGAAAGTAATAACATCATCGCCATGCAACAGAAAGGATGCACCAAAGACAGCCGAGGGTGCAAAGAACAACTAATAATAGATTCAGTTATCTGCAATCAAGCGTTCTCCAAGCGAAGGACTTGACGATCCTGAAGATTTACAAGGTGGATCCCAATATTGTTAAGTTCCTGAAAAACGCCATGTCAACCTGGCGTACTAGTCTTCAAATGAAAGCAGCAGATTGCTCCATTACAACCGGACCTATTCCAATAAGACGCGGAATTTTCCAAGGAGACTCGCTTAGCTCTCTGTGGTTCTGCATGGCCCTGAATCCCTTGTCTCATAAATTGAATTCTACGGACTACGGATTTTCCATCAAGAGCGGCAGTAGAACTATGATGAAACTGAATCATCTCCTTTACATGAACGACTTGAAACTCTTCGCATCTACCAAAAAACAAATTCAATTGATGCTGAAAATGGTGGAAGGATTCTCGGAAGACATCAAAATGAAGTTTGGACTAGAAAAATGTCGACTGCTAAACATAACGAGAGGAAAAATAGAAGATGGTACGTTCAAACTCAGGGAAGGTGTAGAAATTGAAGCATTAAAGGAAGGAGACACATACAAGTATATAAGCATAAAACAGGCAAGAAAAATCAATCAGACCCAGATGAAGAAAGAATTAACGGAGGAGTTCACCCGAAGATTGAGGAGGATGATGAGAACTGGTCTTAACAGCAAGAATCCGATAAAAGCGGTTAACACCTACGCTTGCTCGGCGCTGAGCTATTCATTTGGTATTATCTCTTGGACAACCACTGATTTAGCAGCTCCACAGAGAAAAATAAGGACGATGCTGACTAAACACAAACATCACCCCAAAAGCTCAATAGAACGGACAGAGCTGTCACGACATCTTGGGGGTAGAGGAATTGTTGATTTGTCCAACCGTATGTCCCAGGAAATTGAAGGACTTCGAAAATATTTCTTGAGCAAGGCAGCTTCGTCAGAACTCCATCGAGTAGTTTGTGTTGCTGATAGTTCTACACCATTAAAGCTACAACAGGATCACTTGGAAACCGTCGAACACTCTGCAGAAAGTAAAATGCAGAAACTGATTGGCAAACCTTTGCATGGGAGGCACCAGAACGAGGTCAACCATGATTACGTCGACATATCTGCGTCGAACTACTGGTTGTCTTTCGGAAGGTTGTTTCCTCAGACAGAGGGCTTCATGCTCGCCATCCAGCATCAGGTGATTCCAACAAGAAATTACATGAAATACATCGCCAAGGATGCCTCAGTGGCGGACGATAGCTATCGTTATGGCTGTGCGACACATGAAACTATCCAGCACATCACCGGGGGATGTCAGAAGTTCGCGGGCACGGAGTAAAAAAATAGACATGATGGTGTTGCCAAGATTCTTCACCAAGAATTGGCACTAAAACACCAACTTCTAACTTCGAAAAAGGTTCCTTATTACAATTACCATCCGGATGCTGTGCTGGAAAACGAACATCACAAGCTCTACTGGGATCGAACGGTTCTCACAGACCGGAAAATAACCCACAATAGACCAGACCTCATATTGCTCAATAAGGATGAGGACAGAGCACTATGCATCGACGTGGCAATTCCAAATATTAACAATCTTCTAGATAGGCACACTGAAAAAATTTCAAAATACAGAGATCTCGAGGAACAGACCAGAAGACAGTGGAAGCTGAAAGATATCAAGACCATCCCTATTGTCATTTCATCTACAGGCCTGATACCGAAGAAACTACTAGAGAACTTGAGGAAACTTCAGTTGGACGAAAATATCTATAGAGTCATGCAGAAGGCGGTACTGCTCGGAACGGCGAGAACTGTACGCAAGTACATGGGAAATTCAGAGGAACACCGTCTGCTCCGACAGGAAGTGCGGGTGGAGCAGGAAGCCAACCTACAGCAGGGAGGCGAGGAGCGACCCGGACCCGATCACCACCACGAGCCCGAAAACCTGGAAAGGGCTCCAACAGAGCTTAATCCTTTTGATATCTGAGATATCTGGGATAAGTGAATTTTCCTCTGGAGAGGAGTGTGAAAGCCGCAAGGCTAAAGTCAATAATAATAATAGAAACAATGCGATAGTCGGCAGCAGCGATGTTGGTGGAGAATTCAGGGGTGCTGGTAAGCGAGCATGGCTTTATGTGGGTAACGTTGATGTGAATGCAACGGAGGTAAACATTAAAAACTTCCAGAAAGGGAAATTCAACGTTGAGGATTCTGTAATAGAAGAATTTAAAAGGCACGATGGAAACGAAAACGAGAGAAAAACTAAATCATTTAAAGTTGGTTTCGATTTCTCGCTATCGAACGAGGTTGCGCAACATGGAAAATGGCCAAAGGGCGTAATAATACGAAGGTATTTTTTCTCCATCAGGAAAGAGAAAAAGTCAATGTCATAGGAAGCTATTTGACAATCATGAATATGAATATACAAAGTATATCGAAAAAAATTGACCAATTCAATTCTTACATGGCTGAGTTAAATCCAGATGTTGTCTGCCTAACGGAGCACTGGCTTCGAAAAGGGCATATGGACGTTCTGAATATACAGAACTATCGAGTAGCCTCGTCTCTTTGTAGAGAAAATTCTGTTCATGGTAAAACGATGATTCTTGTAAAGGACGGATTAAAATATAGGAATCTGACTGAGCTTGTTTCCTCCACTATTAAGAAGCACATTGAGATTTCGGCGGCCGAACTGAACAAGCGAAAATTGGTAGTAATTGCATTATATTCATTCATTCATTCATTCTTCTCCACATAACTTGTTATTTTGGATAGGATTTGAAATAAAGAACCATTATTATTATTATTATTATATAGACCTCCGAGTGGCGATTTTGATCTGTTTGTGAACGTTGTTGACAAGATGTTGTCCGAGGTGGCTGAGAGGTTCCCTACTCATGAAGTATACTTGGCAGGAGATTTCAACATAGATTTCCTAGTGGAAAGTAACGATATGAGAGACTTGTTGAATCTACTAAAATCTCATGGGCTGGCTATAACATCGACATTGCCAACACGGATTACCAAGACAAGCAGTACCTGCATAGATAATGTGTTCACAAATAATGACTTGGACAATATTAAGTTGAGAACAATAAATATGCATATGTCGGATCATCGGGCACAACTATTGGCGATAACTGAAAAGCGGATAAAGAAGGAAAAAGTGAAAAAGATTAAAATAAGAGATATAAGTGACCACAATGTGCAGATATATAAACAAAAGCTTCTGTCATATCGGTGGTTGGATATCTTGAGGAAGAAATCTTCTGAGGAGATGTTCAACACGATCTATGAAATTATCCTGAAAGATTACAATGAATGCTTTCCAGTGAGGTACAGACCGGAAAAGAGGAAAAATAATTATTATTTCACAGATGTGCAGATAAGGATGAAAAACAGATTAGATGCGTTAGCAGTAATAGCAGCAACAACGAAAACTGATGAAGATTACCGGGTTCACAATAATTATAAGAGATTGTTTCACCAAGAAATTGCTGAATCGATAAAGCAGAGAAATGCCTCATTTATAGAAAATTCAGAGAATAAGCAGAAAGCTATATGGCACCTCATTAGGACAGAAACAAATAAGAAACGGAAATCTTCAGCCAAGACCTCACTATGTGCTGAAGATTTAAATACCTATTTTTGTGAATTGGGTGGGAAAGTTGCTGGAAGTATACCTCTATCAGAGATCAGACCCGAAGATTTAATGAGAAATGTCAAAATAGATAACAGTAAATCGTGTTACTTTCGTCCTACCACACCGGTCCTGTCTAAGGTGCTGGAAATGGCAATCAAGGAGAGATTGGATGATTTTTTTGAGAAGAACAAATTTTTCTCCGATCATCAACACGGCTACAGGGGGGGCAGATCGGTTGTGACAGCCATATGGGAGGTTCTCAAGCTCACTGCTGCAGCTTGGGATGGTAATGACATTGCTGAGTTGTTGTGTGTTGATCTTTCAAAGGCTTTCGACACCGTTGATAATAGTACGTTGCTTGAGAAGCTGTTTTACTATGGAGTGAGGGGCATTCCACTTAAGTTAATTGCCTCATACTTATCTGAGAGAGAACAACTGGTTACCTGGTAGAATGAGTAATCCATCAGCCGAAAAATTAAGGTAGGTGTCCCGCAGGGTTCGGTGCTTGGCCCAATCCTTTTTTTGATCCTCATTAATGACCTGATCTGGAATATAAGTTTTTATGGAGCTGTACTGTTTGCTGATGATACCTCTGTTATGCTGAGAGGTAGAAGTGTGGACGAGATACGAACTAAAGCGAGGAAACTACTGGAAGACATCGGAAAATGGTTTCAGGCAAATAGACTGAAAATGAATGAGAGCAAGACACAGCAGCTTACATTTTCCCATGCATTGGATCAGAGATCCTCCGTTAAGTTTTTGGGAGTCCATTTGGAATCTGGACTAGGCTGGAGGACCAACATTGATGCACTGATAGCAAAACTGTCAGTAGCTGTATATTCTATTCGACGGGTGAAAATGTGCACAACATATGAAATGGCCAGGCTAACTTATTTTGCCAACTTCCATAGTGTGGCCTCCTACGCCATTCTTTTTTGGGGTAGTTCATCGGAAGCGCAAAGAGTGCTTTTACTCCAGAAGAGGGCTATAAGGGCTCTTTTCGGCCTTGGACCCAGAGACAGTTGTAGAGAGGCATTCAGGGCTGGGGGCATCTTGACTGTCCCAAGTATTTTCATATCGTCTACACTGAAGTATGTGCATGCTAATATCAGAAACTTCCCGAGGAATATGCAGAGGCATCCGTATGGAACAAGAAAAAGAACAGCCTTAGAAATACCTTTTCATCGTCTAACATCAGTACAGCAGTTTGTTGATTACTGGGGAGCCGTTTTGTACAATTCGATACCGGATACTATAAAACGGTTAAATGCTACGAGATTCGACAGGAAGATAAAGAACGCTCTGTTGAAGACTACTGTATATAGCTTGAAAGAATTTATGGACCGGCCTTCATTCTTTTTAACATGAATAAATGGATCAACAATGTTTTGTTAGTTTTATGTGTAATTGTGGTACTAGTCCTTTACAGATTAATGTACATATTTTTGAAAAGTATTGTATTTGATTTTTTCTTTGACGGTTCCTGTATCTTGATACTGAGAATTATTAAAATTATCATTATTATTATTATTATTATTCTGCCTTTGCTTAATCAGCGCATTCGGGTGAGATCTGGGCGTCGACTTTTATTGTTGACAATACTTCGACTGAGTTGGATCTCGTTTCCTGTCAGGTAGCGCTAGAGTTTATTCAAACATTAGATCGTTTGTTGACATCGAATAACGGGTTCATCAATTCTCGATCCATTTTCATCGAGGTGTGAGTTATGTTGCTCTGACGAGGACAAATAAGACACTAATCATAGTCCGTATCTGCTCTTTCTAGATTAATTAGGCTTTCCATTGATGCTCCGAGTGATGATGGTTTGCTATTTGGATTGAGATTGTAAAATTTGTTCATATTTGTATCAATGGATGTTATGAAACGGAAAGAAACTTTTATTATTATTGCACGCGTTAAGTCGAAGGCTTATTCCCCTGATTTCATAAGGCTTTTTGTAATCAGGAGAATACTAATTTTGAATCGTATTCTCGAAAACAGGTTTGCCTGAATAACAGATAGCCAAGTAACACGAATATGGTCATGCAATGTTTTCTTGATACATATGATATGAATCATAATCTGTTGATCATATCAAATGCAAGCAGATAATTCAAGTCATATGCTTTCGGAGGATAAATTATCATAGAGCTGAGAACATGATTGATAACATGATGTTCTGAAAGGAGCATTCCATCCTTCTCCTCCTGAAATATTTTGTTGCATTTCTCTCCGAATATCTGATGACACAAGGAATGACAATAGAATATTCCTTTATCTGTAGAAATTTCTTCTGAAAAATATTCAATAATTTCTACAGCACAGCACACATCATAGTAATTTTCATTTCTTGTGTTTCAGATATTGGAAGAGAAAGCAATTAAAAAGCTTCAAGAAAAAATACATGAATATTCGATTTTTGTTTCAGTGAACTTGTCGATAGCAGACACGATGGCGTCAACCTTGAATGTCACCTTCAACTACGTCTACATGCTCAATTCACATTGGCCATTCGGTGAATTGTATTGCAAAATAACACAGTTCATCGCTATGCTATCCATTTGTGCATCGGTGTTCTCCCTCATGTCCATCTCGATTGACAGGTCAGTTTCGCATATTTATAACTAAAAGTAAGTAATTCAGTGATACCTATCATAACACAATGAATGGAAACCAAAACCATGTTCGTGAATCGTTCACAAAAATTTCACAAGTACTAAAATATCAAAAATCTGATGAAATTTAGAATTATTGTTGCACAATCTATTCAAAATCAATTGTTGAAATAATCTGACTCAACCAAGATAATCAATCTGCTTCTGGCTCCTATAAATCCATTTCGATTGAATTGAGTTAAAAAACTTTTCATATTCTTCGAAGTTCGAAGTGTCATAATAAATGAAATGATATAATAAAAATAATAAAATGAATAAAGTTTGTCACTTTTGGCGCGTAATCTATGATTTGGGAGGGTCAATATGGTCTTAATATTTCATTGACCATGTAATTGTTTTAAAAAATATGGAATATTCATATTTGGAAACACTAGAAAAATATTTTTGTCTGTGTACAGTTATGCCAGTTCAGTACATGCATGGGTAGCCGCTCTGATATGAAATGGTACAAGCACCCAGAAACTTCTTAGTTAAAGTCTGTGCTTCTCTAATTTTTGAAATATGCTTAGCTCTCTTCTCCAAAGATGTAGGATGTAGCCAGAGGAACTCAAGAATCACTCCCCCTCCGACATCATTTCTTTTTTGAGCTGGATGGGACTGGAGGGGGAGGTTTAGCTATACGAGCTTGCCTGTGTTCTACAATAGACCGCTTGGTCGCAGTGGCAGGTTTGGTTTGTCCGTCCAACACACCCAGCAATCAGTAATCTTGGCTGGCATTCTCGAGCATTCGCAATATATGCCATGGTACGCATCGAAAAACAGTAATGAAAGCGTTGATTTCAAGCTTTTATGGCGGACGTTAGAAAAATTATAGGAGATAGAGGAAAATTGTCACTTTGTAGAGGTCAAAAAGTTACATCCAGCTTCCAAGGATAACCTGCGATAACCAATTTGAAATTACAATTAATGTGTATTGTTGACTTGCATTGAATGAATAAATATAAAATGAATGTGACTTTTTTCTCTGGCATTTAGTTCTGATGAAAAGTGCTCCTTGGAAAGTAGTTTCCTAACGGATATTTCGCGAGAAATGACAGGTTGAAGAAATACGAGTTTAGGAAGAAACGTGACCGCTACCCGGGGCGAGGTAAAAAGAGTGCACGAACATTTCGATTTATGCTAGGATCGTAATAAGTGATAACGTCGTAGGCCCTAGGGAATAGTAGAGTTGTTTTTCAAGAAGGTTGCGCGAATCTTTCGGTAATGGCAGTTTGTTTTCAGTTTCCTTCATCGTGAGTGTTTTCGTTAGATGCCTTTAAGTTTCTTGATGTTGATTATTGATTATAATTTCCTTTCTATTCCATTTTTTCTAGTGGGGTCTGTTGAATTACTGCTCATTTTCTTTCTTGAATAGTTCTTATTATATTCTAACTAGAGTTTTATTATGAAATATTTCCTGGGCGAAGCTATGGGTTTAAGCTAGTAAAATAAGTATTAGCGGAGATATTCGGAAAAAATATTCGGAAAAGGGCGAAGAAGACGCGAGTGAAGGCGAGTCTGTTGAAAATTACAGAGAAACTGAATATAAATGCTCCCAATGCAAGAAAAAAGTCGTGGAACCTGTGAAGTGCTATAGGTGTTGGGATATTTTCCACCGAAAGTATATGGAACAGGCTCCAAATCCAAAATCTCCAATTTGCAGACATGAAGAAGCCAATAATAATAATAATAATAATAATAATAAGAAGTTCGCGGGCACGGAGTACAAAAATAGACATGATGCCGTTGCGAAGATTCTTCACCAAGAATTGGCACTAAAACACCAACTTCTAAGTTCGAAAAAGGTTTCTTATTACAATTACCATCCGGATGCTTTATTGAAAAATGAACATCACAAGCTCTATTGGGATCGCACGGTTCTCACAGACCGGAAAATAACCCACAATAGACCAGACCTCATATTGCTCAATAAGGATGAGGACACAGCACTTTTCATCGATGTGGCGATTCCAAATAATAACAATTTTCTAGATAGGCACACTGAAAAAATTTCAAAGTACAGAGATCTCGAGGAGCAAACCAGGAGACAGTGGAAGCTGAAAGATGTCAAGACCATCCCTATTGTCATATCATCTACAGGCCTGATACCGAAGAAACTACTAGAGAACTTGAGGAAACTTCAGCTGGACGAAAATATCTATAGAGTGATGCAGAAGGCGGTACTGCTGGGAACGGCGAGAACTGTACGCAAGTACATGGGAAATTCAGAGGAACACCGTCTGGTCCGACAGGAAGTGCGGACGGAGCAGGAATCCAACCTACAGCAGGGAGCCGAGGAGCGACCCGAACCCGACCAACACCACGAGCCCGAAAACCTGGAAAGGGCTCCAACAGAGCTTAATCCTTTTGATATCTGAGATATCTGGGATAAGTGAATTTTCCTCTGGAGAGGAGTGTGAATGCCGCAAGGCTAAAGTCATAATAATAATAATGTTTATTCATGCTATTATCCTTGGATTTACATTCGTCATTATTACATCTGCTTAGCAAGGAATTTTTCTATGGAATAGAAACAATTTTCAATAAGGTATTGTTTAATATCAGAACTGAACTGATTTTTTTGGCTTCTGACTGTATAAGGCAGTTTATTGTAAAATTTATAGGCCCAGTAATTCTGACCGTTCTGTGTTTTAGATAGTCTGAAGAACTTATTTCTGACATCGAGCCGTTTCCTGGTATTATAACCGTGAATATCCGAACTAAGCGGATGATTGTTATTTTCATGAATATAATTCAGGCATTCATAAATGAATATACTTGGAACGGTCAGAATTCCAAATTTCTTGAAAGAATTTCTACAATCAGCTCGGAAGTCCAGATTATCTATAAGTCTGATAGCCTTTCTTTGAAGAGAAAAAATTTTTTTTGCATGTGTTGTGTGACCCCACACGATAATACCGTACTTAATCAAGGAGTGACAAAGGGCATGGTATGCTGTCAGCAATGTTTCCACGGATACATTAAGTGAAAGTGTACGAATCACAAAGATATTCTTGCTCAAACTTTTAGATAGTTCTTCACAATGAACGTCCCAAGTGAGCTTAGGATCTAGATGTAAACCTAAAAATTTGACATTGTGTTTCAATTTGTCGTCTATTGGTTTTAGCGTACACACTAAGAGATTCGTTTTATCTTCATTGAGCTTTAGTTGATTTGAAATGAACCAATCTTTTGCACACGACAACGCCTCACGCGAACCCTCCATCACCTGACCGAGCACTTGACCACTCCGAAGGAGTGAAGCATCATCTGCATACAAAATACTGTTCACTGTGGTAGGAATACTGGACGGAAAATCATTTATATACACTAAAAACAGGATCGGCCCGAGGATCGATCCTTGTGGTATACCCAATTTGATATCCTGCATATCTGACTCTTTTCCATCCACAATGACTTTTTGATGCCTATCTGAAAGATAAGATTCTATCAACTTCATGCTAATCTCTGCAAAGCCGTAATACTCGAGCTTAGCTAAAAGAATCCGCGGCGAGACGCAGTCGAATGCCTTGCTCAAATCCAACAATGATACGACGGTATAATCGCCTCTTTCAAACCCTTGCATTATGTAATTTATCAGTTCCAGAATAGCCGTAGTCGTGCCCCTATTCTTCCTGAAACCAAATTGGTTGTTACAAAATAGATGATGATTCTCAAAATATTGAATTATCTGTATATTGAGGGCCTTCTCGAAAACTTTAGAGAAAATAGGTAATACTGAAATAGGCCTGTAATTTGACGCATTATCTTCATCTCCAGCGCCCTTGAATAGGGGCACCACTCTAGCGACCTTGAGGTCAGCAGGAAATGTTCCGCTCTTAATACATTTATTTATTACTTTTGTAAGAGGTATAACAATAGTATTGATATTGCGTTTCAGTATTTTAACAGAAAGTCCATAAATATCTTTCGATTTAGAATTCTTCAAAGAAACGATTATATCCCTGACATCCGTATAAGTCACTTCCTGAAATTCAAATCTACTACTCAGTTTTTCTCGTTCAAAAGCAGCATCATTGGAACCCGGAATATCTTTCACTATGTTCAATGCTACATTAGAAAAGTAAGTGTTGAATTCATCAGGTGAGATAGATGATGTTATGGGTGGTTTAATTTTTCTGTAGCTGTTCCCAACAAACACAATATACAGCAACTGTACAAATACTGCACTACAAATGCCACCAGAATGCAGCACAGAGATTGCTGTACTGAAACTGCACAGTTTCTGTATTGATAATTCTGCATTTTCAAAACGCAGTTTTTGATGTACAGTAACTGCACAGTTTCTGTATTCATAATTCTGCATTTTCAAAATGCAGTTTGTGATGTACAGTGACTGCATAGTTTCTGTATTGATAATTCTGCATTTTCAAAACGCAGTTTTTGATGTACAGTGACTGCATAGTTTCTGTATTGATAATTCTGCATTTTCAAAATGCAGTTTGTGATGTACAGTGACTGCATAGTTTCTGTATTGATAATTCTGCATTTTCAAAACGCAGTTTTTGATGTACAGTGACTGCAGATTTTCTGTATTGATAATACTGCATTTTCAAAACGCAGTTTTTGATGTGCAGTAACTTCACAGTTTCTGTATTGATAATTCTGCATTTTCAAAACGCAGTTCTTGATGTACAGTAACTGCACAGTTTCTGTATTGATAATTCTGCATTTTCAAAACGCAGTTCTTGATATACAGTGACTGCACAGTTTCTGTATTTTCAATTCTTGATTTCAAAAATGGAGTATTTGATATAGAGTTAATAATAGAATATAGAATAATAATTCATAGGAATTCCTAAAACTTAAACATATACCTTCTTCAAGAAGTTGAAAATTCGATTATGAAGGTTAAAGAGACATTTCATAAACAGATTTAATTCAATAATTGAAGACTCCGTTCATTACCAAAATATGGATTATACCCATGATAGAAGAATACTTCATCGCACCATGGTGGTACCAGAATTAGCCAAATGATGGCATCACTGCTCTTGACGGTTGCGATCACAGGGTAGCATACACGTCTATTGCGGTGCAGCATACGCCAAACGATGGCGCCACCGGCGACGCATTACTCTAAGTCCTCTATGTAACCAGCGTTTATAGCAGGCACAATCTACGCTGCCTCGACGATTGTCGTAGCTAACTCCTATTGTTCATTTATCTCCACCCGCTATGTCTCAATTGGCGTGAAGTCACCTTTGCGCTTACCGCAAAAATACTAAGTGAAATTGAAAATTTCTGATTTGCAGAATAGATTTTCTGTTTATAACTAGGAAACTTCTCTAATAGAATATTGTTTCGTAATTGCAAGTTTCGATATGGTTTTTACACAGTGACTGCTACATTTAAAGTGCAGCTACTGTATAGTTTGAGCACAGTGTCTATTGTATATAAAATACAGCTTGCTGTACAGTTCTTGCGTGAACAAACTGCATATAAAACACAGCTAACTGTACAGTATTTGCACAGTGACCACTGCATTTAAAGTACAACTTGCTGTACAGTTTTAGCACGTAACTGCTGCATTTGAAGTGCAGCTATCTGTGCAGTTTTTGCAAAGTGAATACTGCATTTAAAGTACAGCTTGCTGTACAGTTTTAGCACGTCACTGCTGCATTTGAATTGCAGCTTGCTGTACAGTGGATTGCGATGCCATCGCTGTTTTTGAAGTGCAGCTGTGGCTGTATGTCGAATGCAGTTTGTACTGTACAGTAACTGCAAAGTCCACCTGGACATATACGGTCCTTTTTGGTGCAGTTATTGCATTACCGTAACTGCAGTCAATTGAAGCAACGAAGTACAGTTTTTGTACAGTGACTGCATTTCAGTGTTTGCTGGGTTAATGATTTTCCAACCTGCCCGAGCTTTGTTAGAATTTTTCATGAAATTATCGGTAGCTGATTTTTTAGCGGTAGCCAAAGCGTTATGATACTGCTTTCTGAATCGATTTCTTAAATTTTTTATTTCGTCTGTCCTGAAATCTCTATAAAGTTCCTCAAGAAAGTGCAGATGACCCCTCATAGCTCTCAAATCTTCCGTGAACCAATCGATGCCAAGCTTATTATTTTCATTCGCTTTCATCATCCTTTCAGGAAAGGAAAATTTGAATATATTCACAAAATATTCATGGAACATATGAAAACACTGATTTGGGTCATCAGTATGATCTATGAAATCCCAACTCATATCAGACAAAATTTCGTGAGCTCTATTAAATCCCCGCTGTGTAAGGGGCCTACATTTTCTTGGAGTGGTTCTACCCCATGTACGAGGAAGTTCCACCGTAATTCGTTGACCTCTGTGATCCGAAAAAACCAAATCGATTATCTCCGATGTATGACATCCAAAATTGAAATTAATGAATACATTATCCAACTGATTTTTTCCTCTAGTTGGTCCAAATATTGTCTGCTCAAAACCAAAGGTCGAGAACAAGCATAAAAGATCATCTGATGCCCCCGGATCACCGAAGCGCACATTGAAGTCACCTACAATTATACATTTTTTTCCCAATTTTACTAGAATATTCAAATCTTTCTCAAGTTCATTCAAAAAAACCGACATGTTTCCTGAAGGTGAGCGATAAATGACAACCACGTTCACATCACAAGCAGGAAAATAAGATGCAGTGATCTCAATATCCTTCTCAATAGATACCAAATTTATGATATTGCTTTTTTTCACTTAATGACTTTCTACACAATAACATCACCCCACCTCGTATATACTTCTTTCTGGACACAATGGACACCGTGTTCCATCCTTCCAAGTGGAAAGCCGACGATTCTATACTATCAAGCCAATGCTCACTCACACACAAAACATCACAGTCATTCTGTATTAATGATTCCAGATGATTCGACTTATTCCGAACACCTTGGGCGTTTAAATGCATCACACTTATTCTTTTACTTCTAGCGTTGTTATCTTGGCAGGCTTCTGGCGCTTCTGGAAAAAACGCGAAATGTATGTTCCCTTCAAATGCTAGGGTTCATAGCTTTTTCCAAGTTAACCAAATCGATCATTATCTTGAACGAACTGTAATGCTCCGGGTATTTGGACCTGAGCTTTTCACATTTTATCTCTCGGAAATCAGCCTCCAGATAGTTTTTGAGATTTTTTTCAGTCTTCTCCGGGGCAAATCGAGATGCATGGAGAAAAGCTTTCTTTGGTGCTACTATGAGTTTATTATCATTTACATTTTTCTGGCCAATCAAACCCTCATTCCCATTTTTGACTTTCTTATTTCTTTGTTTTTGTTGTTTCCATTCAGAGTCCTCATTGTTTTGCTGTTCTTCAACAAAAAGTCTTCACTTTTTGATGTCGAAGTTGAGTTAAGACATGATGGGTCAGCATTTATTCTGGAAGTAGCTCTCATCAACTCCGGCCCATTTGCTTCGTCCTGAGCCCTTTGTTGATAACATGGGACAGTATTTGTACCGATTGAATCTGTAGACAATTCCTGATATTGTGGAGGTTTGTTTTTTTTTTCTGTTCGCATTTAATTTTTTTCCAATGAATTTAGAACGGAGGTCAACATCATGACTTTTATCTTCTGTTTGTTTCTTGAACTGTTTGGGCTGTGCGTCAAAGGACTTAATTTTTACCCCAAGAGACAATCTCTTGACGAAAATTCATCAACAGCCGGAATGGAACCCCTCATGGGGCCCCCATCGTTTGAGAAATCGGATTTTATCTCCCCCCGGAGAGCACTAGGAGCCAAGAGATGAATAAGTTGTATATTCGATTCACGAATATTAATAACCTCCTCCGATACATTTTTCAATAGCGAAGAAAAATTTGTAACTAGTTTTTCAATTTTTTTATCGAGTAATTCCTCAATTAATTCAATCGATATTTTATCTGATTTTTTAGAGCAATCCGGGCATACGAAAAGCAAATTTCTTTTCTGCAAGACAGCGGCTCTCATTTCCGTTGACGATAGACCGGAACAAGATTTGCATTGTCTGCATAAACACTTATCGCAAACCGCCACATCTGCGACAGCGGACGATTTACATTTATCACATTATATCTGGGATGAAATTTATTGTCAATCAGCAGTCTGAAAACACGTAATTTTTCCCGAAATTCACTAGGGATTACTATGCTTACAACAACCAGAGTTCATTCACCAATTAGGCGGTTTTCTTAGCAACATACCGGTGAAAAGTTCGTTTCCGACAGTTGCATGAAACCACTTAAAATGTTAAACTAATGCAGAGATATGAAAACACGTCTGAGCACCAACACAACGCATACATAATAATGTAATCAAAATGGCGAAAGAAATTAGTGAACTCCAAAACGAGAATAAAATCATTAACATCGAAATAACATACCTCAAAGAGTTGCTCAAAGAATCCCAAGAAAAGAACAAAAAAATGATGGAAAATAACGCTCTACTCTTGGAGAAAATAAAAAGTCAGGATGTCGAAATCGAAAATTCAAGCAAAGGTAAAAACGTAAACAAAGGAGAAAGAAGCAGAGGTCAAGAACAAAGAGAAGATAATAAACAATCTAAACAAGGACAGAACATAAAGATAGAACATAGCGATAGTAAAATATCGTACGCAGAAATGACAGCCCTAGGAACATTGGAACTACCAACTTCTCAAGTTGACTACACAAGTCATAAATCAGCTAACAGTCAAATAGGTCACGCAGACGTCGAAGGTCAAATCATTCAAAACAAGAAACGAACCTCAACACAGATAAAGTTGGGATGTAAAACAATCCAATACAAGAATAAGAACAAAACGAAAAATAGCGTAATCTGCACAGGTACAAATAAAACAAATAACTCAATAATAAAAGGAGCAGCCAAACGTATATGGATACACGTGGGCAGAATACAAGGAAAGGACATAACGGAACAACAAATCGAAGAATATCTTGGTGAAATAAATAAAAATGAAAAAGCAGAGGTCAAAAAGCTCAGCACACAAGGCAACAATTCAGCTTTTAGTGTCGCAGTTTACACAAAGGAATTGTATAACTCGATCTGTAGTCCTGAAATCTGGCCAGAGGGAGTTGTTATAAGGGAATTCTCCTTCTACAACTTATTTCGAAAAACCAGAAGCACTACAGAGAGAATCAACGAGTAAACAGTTGCAAAATACACAAAACGCAAAATTCAAACTATTGTTCTCAAATATTCAATCATTATCCACATCTTACAACGGTCTAGAAGAACTTGTAAATAACACAGCAGTCGATCTTATTGCACTGAGCACTGGTAAACATATGAGCAACTAGCAGCTTACAAACTATACGGATATCAACTAGTCTCATAACCTCAGAAATCAATGCAAGAAAAGAAAAGACATCAATGCACTGAGTGTTCCCCGTGTAATTGAATGCTCAGTTCTAGAATATGAAATGTCTCTACACAAAAAATTGATCACTATATGCATATACAGACCGAATACACCACCTTATGAGAATTTTGAAATTTCCTTTGAGCAGCTTACGAAGATTCTTGAGTTTCTGAATAAAAATAATAGTGCGGATTTCATTATGGTAGGAGATAACAACATAGATACACTAAAACAGTGTAGCTCCAAGCATTAACAATAAGTACCCCAATAGTGATAGTAACATTAACATGAAGAGAGTCGGGAAATCATTGTTCATCTTTGAGGTGACTCCAGAAGAAATATTGAAAACTATTAAACAAATAAAAAACCAATCCTCTATAGGCTACGATGACATCCCGATGGGTATAATAAGAAAAACTATATCTCCAATTGCACCCATAATAGCAAACGTCATGAATCTTTTACAGAAGGAATTTTCCCAGAGACACTCAAGATGGCAGTGGTGAAACCTATATACAAAAAAGGTTGCAAAGAAAATCTAAATAACTATCATCCAATAAGCATGCTGTCATCCTGAGCAAAACTATTCGAGAAAGTATTAGCAAATCTATTAACACTCCAGTACTCGCGCGTCCGATAGATACATAAACAATACGTGAAGCCTGGGGTATTGTAGTACCCCACGCGAGTACTCGTTTTTGAAGAAGCATAAGATCTTCTCAAGGCATCAACACGGTTTTGTAAACGGAAAAAGTACTGAAACAGCAATGTACGAACTAACGCAAATGATATTTGATGGACTAGATCATGGAAATATACCAGCTGCACTGTTTCTGGACATGTCAAAAGCTTTCGACTGTGTAGACCATACCAGACTGCTCAAAAAGCTAGAACAATGTGGAATTCGCAACAACCAATTGAAATTGATAGAGAGCTACCTGAAAAATAGAGCACAGAAAGTAATTATATCAACTGAGAATGACACATACTTATCTGAGTAGGAACAAATCGTAATGGGAGTTATACAGGGAAGCATATTGGGTCCATTGCTCTTCATTGCCTATATCAACGATCTACCAGATGAGATAAAAACAGATAACCACGACATCAATTGTAACACTACTATTTATGCTGATGATATAAGTGCTATTACAATCTCAAGAAGACTTCAAAGCGTGACACATAATTGTGAATCAATTATGAAAGAAGTGGAGAAATGGTGCATCTCAAACAAACTCAAACTTAATATCAACAAAACGGAGTTTGCCATATTCCACTCTGACAGAAGTAGATATACTATACCTGAACTCATATCCCTGAATAACGCTACAGTAAAGACCACAGAAAAAGTGAAATTTTTAGGAATCTTGCTGGACTCAAATATGAAGTGGAACGCCCAAATAGAAAATCTGAACAGTAAACTCAACACCATGATATATACCCTCAATGTAATGAAATACCACATCCAACAAGATACACTGAAGCTCCTTTACAATTCCTACTTTCGGTCAACCCTATCATATGGCATTGTTTACTGGGGAAATTGTACATCTTTGAACAGAATATTTCAAACACAAAAGCGTGCAATCAGAGTTTTGTATAGAATGTAATACAGTGAGACTTGCAGGGGTGTTCTCAGAAGAAATAAAATATTGACGTTGACAGCAATATATGTGTTGAAGTGTGTTATTTTCCTACAAAGCCACAGTGAACAGTTTGAGAACAACAACCATACTAGGAGAATTGATCCTTACATATACCCCAGGCAACAACTGACACTAGTACAGAACAATGCAAAATACATGTGCATGAAGATTTACAATGCGTTACCTAAACAGTTTCATTTGATGAAAAATATTAATATATTGAAAAACCAATTGATGAAATTTTTGCTGAACAATGAACCATACAATTTACCAGAATATTTTGAATCTTGCCAAGTGAAACTCACAGAAATCTTGTAACGAGTAATCATTGAGATTAATTGACTTATTCCCTATTGTTGTATCATAATAATTGTAGGAATTGAATGAATCTTATTATTAAATATAAGTGGAGAAGAAATATTTGCAAAATCATAATAATTTATTTGTGTTTCCACTAACCCTTATTTTCACTCATACCTTGACTACAAAAGAAGATAGAGGAATGCGCTTTTGATTAATACCCATCTTTTGAAAACAGAGATAGAAAATATTCCTCATTTTCAGAACTTAAATTGAATCCCACCGAGTGCTATTGAACTTGCACATTGCGGGATATTTTTTACAGATATAAGTTCTAGTGTTTTCATAAAATGTGGAACATGCTATACACTATACTGTTTGCGATAAATGGGACCTTTTTGAAATCCTATTTCTGTACTAGATGAACGAATCACTTTCACACAATTGATAGTTGTGCGTTCTTGAAGTATTGCTGTAACATTCCTTTTGCTGAAATTTTTCTATTACGAAGGAAACGAGGGAGGAAACGTTCTGTTAAAAACATTTTTATTAGAATTGAACTACTTAATTGAATTTTCCGAACACCGACTGAAACAACATTTTCGGAATAGACCGGTTATTATAAATAGGCGATTTATCGATAAATTATGGTTATTACCCGCTAGTTTCTCATATAAGTTGGTCCTTGTACACCGACACCAATACAGAAAATGGACTTTTCCTTCAAAAGTGTAAAATTTGGCACACCCAATACATGCATTACGTTTCAATTTCTTCAAGCAGAAGCGATAAAAAAAATTCAGTTCTGATATCGAATGATTGAAGTGATTGTCCCTTCAGCTTAGATCACTCAGGATAATCATCCATTCGATCTACTCTCCATTCTTTCAATTTGAGGATGAAGTTCTTTATGAACTGTTGCCAAAGCTCTGAATAATTTTTTAAGTTGAAGTTGTGCCTTCACGTCGAAAAGATGTTATAATGATAAATAAACTGAACACAATAACGAGTAACAATGAATAAACCATAGAAACCTCCTGAGAAACCAGAGCAAGAGGAAACTTCATCTGTATTCGGCTATTTAAAACGTGAAATTAATTCGAAAACCCTCGCGAGTTAGTAAAATTTATTCCTCCTAATTCAATTCAGTGGAAATACGCGAGGAACAACAACGTCGAGTTCCACCTTTCATTCAAAACATTGGTGAGTTTGCTGATCGCCCTCTTAAACTTTCAAAGAAAAGGTTAATTTCTAATGAATGTTTACCTTTGAGATTGGCACACTAGACTCATTTGAATGAGGAACTCGGCTTCGAGACTCAATTAATTTGATTTCGTTATTCCACGTTGCTTGATTTACAAAATGACAGGCTGAAAGACGATATTATACAGATATTCTAATGATTGAATTGTTATAAGTAGTATATTCCTGATCCGAAATATTTTACAATAGTTGAATAGAAAACACATTGCTTCTCGGAGGATAAAGTTTGTATGATGTGCAACGTGTTGGAGAAGTTTTATGAAATTATAGTGCACATTGATTGATATGCAACGGTTAATCGGAAACAAATTCGGGTGAAATATTCAATTTGGGATTCCAATCCTATCAAAATTGTGCTCATGAAATTTTATACAGGCTCTTTTGTTGAAAGATAGCTGGGTGACAAGAACAGTGTTTTATAAAGTACAAGCTGTACTTGCCCGATTCGCAGGAAAAATTTTTTAGACTCTTCCTTCAACACAAAAATAGATACATATTACTTGATATCACTCAAATAATGCGTCCCCTAAAAAATGTCTGGACGGCACCTACTTTATCTGTAGGTGGATGATCTTTTATTTCTAACGTCGACCATATTTTGCAATTTGCAATCTTTCAACTCGCAATATTTTTGGAACCATTGATGCAAAATTCATTTTAAGAGGTAGGTATTTTTGACAAATTAACCGTTTTCGAGTAATTTGAGTTTGAAGATAGGTATGTTCTTCTTTCGAGAGTACAACTACAGTTGAATATCAAATCTTAAACAGTACCTACGGTAGAAATTTTTAACGACCCAACTGATGTTTATAACCTTAAAAACGAACAGATCTACCTTTACAGTTGAATTTCCCGTAAAAAATCTAGTTTTTGTTGAAATATCAACAGTAAAAAAGTATAATATTATTTTGATACGAATTATATAAAAAAAAACTGAAAACAAAACAGAAAAGAGCAACTTTGTCAAAAACTTCCCTTTGTGATTCCGAAAAAAGATTCATAATTAACTAACATCCTCTTCTATCTTCAAATAATAGCCAACATTGGAATCTTTCATTTCGGTTATGTAAGTTATGTAAGAAATTTCAAAAAACGATTTAATATTTAAAGGATTTCTACTTCTGGAGAAATAATAGTTTGAAATAGATGGTCAGGGAAATTGATGGATAGAGTAAATACAGGAGTGAATAAAATATCCTGAAATTATTTTTTTCTACAAGCGTGCGCGTTGAACCTTTTTCCCGCACGCATTCCAAGTTGCAAAGAGTCACTTTCCCAAAAGGTGCGGGAAAAACGCCTGCTTTTTTTTTCCCGCACGCAAATGCGTGCGGGAATGGATTAGCAGGGGTTTTTCCCGCACGCAAATATTATAGAGTAAATTAAATTCTATCATGTTTCTATGCATAGAACGTCAACGATGAGAAACCCATAGTAATGACATGCAGAATTACGTCTGTCATTATATATGAATTAATCAAATGAGATATGATCTGTTTCGTGAAATGGATACATTTATATATTTCAAGCGCTTGTAGAAAAAATATTGTTCCTAACTCTTGCGTAAAGTGTCTTGCCCGCACTAAACTGCTTACCCGAACTCTGCTTCGAATCGTTCGGGCAACGGCAGTTTCGTGCGGGCAAGTATCACTTTCCGCACTTGATAGGAAAATAACTATTTTCATACTGAAAGCCCTAGAGCACCAGTTCCAAGGATTTAAATGAACCACAAATATTTTAGACAGAATAGTATGGTTTATGTATGGGTGATTGTCTCGCTCCCGTAGTGGCTTATATCGTGATATCTGAGATACAAAAGATAGCTTTAGGAATTATAACATTTATTCTACCAATATTTGAAAGATATGTTGATGATATCTGTATATCTATACCCGTTGATAAAAAGAACGAAATCATCGAAAAATCCACACAAGGTTGAATTTCATCATCGAACTTGAGTCTAAAGAAAACACGTTGCCGTTCTTAGACATACTCTTGATCCAGCAAAATAATGAGATAAAGACAAATTGGTATCAAAAAAGAACTTTTTCAGGAAGAATTTCGAATTTCAACTATAAAGATGCTTTGACACAAAAACTAACTATAATGAACAAATTGAATTATCGAGCTCTAAAATTGACATCGAGAGATTAAGGAACTAATCGATGACAGGTTCAGGGTGAAATTGTGGATGAGAAAAAAAAATTTATCTATGAATATCAACATCGTCTTCAAATCTTCGAACACCAACAAAAGACTCTTCACCAAAATAAAAATAAGACTATTAAAGAGTTCCTCAGTGATGTCGTCTACAAGATATTCTGCATCCCTTCCATTACTCGTATACTACCGCTGGCATCAATCTGCCGTGATCTGAGCGTGACCCAACTGCTCGATTCTTTACACGCTGTTGCCCAAAATAAGCGAGCTGGCGTACGGAATAAGAGGAAATATGGGACATTTGCTATTGTATTGTGAACTGGAGGGGATTGAATCGGTTCCCGTTCCATACTGGGTGCTGCTCTGAGTTACTGCATAGTACTCAGTAGCACGTGCCAGTATTGAATAAGGGTCCGTCAATCCCAAACGATACTCCATGGGAGAAGAAGCTATGTTGGTCTGACGAGGTCAAACGTGACCGAAACCATAGTCAGTATCTGTTTTTATTCGATTTCTTTTATTTGGTGGCCCTGATGATGGCATATTGGCTGGCTCATTCAGATCGTAACTCGTATCGGCGGGTGGTATGTATCTGAATCAATTCTTATTAATAATAAGGATAAATTCAGATGTATACCACCCGCCGATATGAATATCAACAAGTGGTATGATCTGAATTGAACTAGCCAATTTGCCATCGTCAAGGCCCCAAATGGCGTACGCTCCATCGAAGAAAAGCAGATGCTGACCATTATTTCGGTCTCATTTGACCTCATCAGAGCAACATTAGGTGTAATCATTCTATTATTATTGTACCGCTGGCATCATTTCTGCCGTGATCTGAACGTGTTCCCAGACTTCTCAATTCGTCACACGTCTGTTGTTCACAAAGCGAATCGGCGTACTGAATTAGAGAAAATATGGACATATGCTATTGTCTTCGTCTTGGTTTCTATCTGGAGGGGATTGAATCGGACACCGTTTCATACTGGGTGGCGCTCTTGGTAAATGTACAGTACCCAGTAGCGCGTGCCCATATTGAATAAGATTCCATTAATTCCAAACGTTCTCCATCGGAGAAAAATGGTATGTTGCTCTGATGAGGTCAAATGAGATCGAAACCATGGTCAGCATCTGCTTTTCTTCGATGGAGCGTACTCCATTTGGGGCCTTGACGAAGGCAAATTGTCTAGTTCAATTCCGATCGTAACACTTGTTGATATCGGCGAGTGGTATGCATCTGACTTTATCCTTATTATTGTATTCATTGCCTTTAGGCGTGATCATTCTATTATTCTTATTAATATTCTGCAAAAATTGCCAATCCACCTATACAGGATCTTTCACGAGGAACCTCACCCATATTTATACGTGAAACTACTGAACGTTTTTTCATGAAATTCAGCACTTATATATAAGTATTTCACGATGCTGATGAAATCTAAAATATTTTCAAGGCATGAGCACCTCCGGTTTTTCCGGAAATGACGTCAACTTCCGTTTTTCAAATTAGAACACCATTTTTTTATTCCAGAAATAGATTCCTTAGAAAATTTCAAGTTATTTTGATGTAACATTTTTCAGTTTTGGTTGGAAAATTCTCTCTGAGCGGGAAAATTCGAAAAAAAATTGAAAATAGAGCTCCGCTGAAACAAGAATAACTTCGAGGTTTTTGGATGGAAAATTTTCATTTTTGGGATTTTTCAAGATGTAAGATTGATGTATCCACTTTAAAAATCGAAATCGCGATTCATGATACAGGGGGTGAAAAAATCGCTTTCAAAGTTAGGGATGACAAAATCGTGAAAAATCAATTTTTTCAAATTAGAACCCCATTTTTTTATGGCAGATATTGAATCTACGTTAAAAAATAATGTGAGTGTATGCATCGCACCCTTGCCCTAATGTGGATATTTTCTGAGTTATTCACAAAAAACTGTTTTTCGTCTTGAATTTTCAGCTATTTCTTTTCCCTTCACGCCAAAAAGATGAAATTTTCAGGAACTGTTACTTAAACCATGTTTTAGATTTTACTACCCTAATATGCAAGAGAAAAAAGTTACAGGTTGTTCCTAAATAGATGGCGAATTTGGCTTCGAATTTGTATCGGAAACCTCTTTATTTCAACTAATCGGCCATCGGTTTTCTCTCCAGTGATAAATAAATAATTCCTTATGAACTATATGCAAAAACTTACCATGTTTCACATTCTTTTTTTTTATGATAGATATCATTAATTACATCTGCCAAATTCCTCTTTATTCAGTAGCATTTTGTGTTTACTATTAATTAGGTGATAATTCGTATTAAGTTATAAAATCGATCACTATGCGTAATTTTACCAATGAAGATTATTTAAATCTCATTCTACTTCATGGAGAATGTAATAAAGTTGTAGATAGAACGATTCGACAGTTCATTGAGAGGTTTCCTGACCGACCCAGACCAACGAGAGATACCATTAACATAACCATGACAAACTTGAGAAATGTCGGATCTTTCGTTAAGAAAACTATACACAGAGAAAAAAGTGTAGTAGAAGATGAGAACAACGAAATTACAGTTCTTGCATATTTTCGTGTGAATCCTCAAAATTCTCTCAAAGATGCCGTGATTGATCTGGGATTATCTCAATCGAGTGTTTGGAGAATATTAAAAAAACATAAAATGCACCCATATAAATTCAATAGGGTACAGCATTTGAGGGAAACTGATTTCGTCAGGAGAACAGAGTTTTGCGAAGCTATGATGATTCGATTTCAAGAGAATGAAAACTTTTTGGACTGTATAATTTGGACAGATGAATCTGAATTCACAAAGAATGGTTCTTTCAATCGGCATAACAGTCATTATTGGGATGAAGAGAACAACCACCACTTCAGACAATGGAACTTTCAAGAGACCTGGAGTTTCAATGTTTTTTGCGCCATCAAAAATAATGCAATTCTCGATGTTCACATTTATGATGGGACTTTAACTGGTAAGATAGGACACTACACATGTTTGCATTATTTAAAGAATGTTCTCCCTCAGGAGATAGATATTCTGACATATTGACTCAAATAATTGAGCCGCTAGTACAGAACCATAATGGTATCAACAAGATAGCTCCACACAATTCACTCAATGTGTCAAATATCCTCTACAGGCTATTTGAAGATCGATGGACAATGGTCCACATCTTTGGCCACCACGTTCTCCCGATTTAACTCCTTTAGACTATTATGTTTGGGGTAGGATAAAAAATCATCATCATCATCATTGCTGTATCCCGTTGCCGGGAATGAATCTACAAAAAGACGAAAGCGGGAGAAAACAAAAAGAAAAGAAAAAGAAAGGAAAAAGAAAGAAAAAGGAAAAAAAAAAAAAAAGGGGCGAACAGACTTATAATATTTCAGGGCTTATTGCGACTGTGTGCTTTCCTGTGACTGTAGAGTCCCAACCGTGACCTACATATCCTACCACACTCCGGGCATGGATAGTCACCAACCAGATCTGGCCGCCGCTGTATCCTTCTCGAGTCTCCATTATAACTGTGTACCAAAGACCTCCACTGTGACCTGTCTAATGCTAGTTGTTCCCAGTTATGATTGGCATTAACTGATTTTAGGGATTGATGTAGTGTATCCTTGAACCGCTTGTACTGGCCTCCTGGTTTCCGGGCTCCCTCAGTGAATTCGCCATATAGAGCTATTTTGGGGAGTCTTGTGTCTTGCATCCTCAGAATGTGGCCGCTCCATCTCAGTCGGGCCCTCGTTACTTGAGTCTCAATTGTTGTACAACTCGCGCGCTGCAAGACTTCTGCATTTGAAACTTTGTGGAACCATCTTATGTGCATTATCTGTCTTAGATGACGTTGTTGCGTTTGTTCAAGCTGTTTAATATGTCGCCTGTAGGGCGTCCAGCTTTCGCTTCCGTAAAGAAGCGTTGGGAGGACCACTGCCTTGTAAACAGCTGTCTTGGTCTTCAGATTGAGGTCGTGATTTTGAAACACTCTATCCTTTAGCTTCCAGAATGCCCGTGATGCCGAATTGATACGGTTGTGTATTTACGTGTCAAGGTTAGCCCTAGTATTTATGAAGCTTCCCAAGTATTTGAACTGCTCGACCTGTTCTAGAGTTTCATTCTCCAGGCTGATATCTGTTGAAAGGCTTTCTGGCGGACTAACCAGGATTTTGGTTTTGTCGATATTGAGTCTAAGGCCTAAAGCCTCGTATATATGTTTATAGGTGTCCAACATTATCTGTAGATCCTCCGAGCTGCTAGCGATAAGTGAACAGTCGTCTGCATATTGAAGTTCAGTGATAAACTTGGTACTGGTTTTTGCTCTGAGGCGCTTCAGGTTAAACAGGCCACCATCAAATCTGAATCTTATCCCAACACCTCTTACAGGCATACTCATGTCAGCAATCATCGATACAGCTATGGCGAAAATATTGAACAGTAAAGGCGCTAATACGCAGCCTTGTTTTATTCCAGAGTTGGTTGAGAAATGGTCGGTTGTGGAGCCATTATGCTGTATTCTAGCGGTGTTGTTGGAATGAAGGCTTTTACACACTGCTAAGAATTTTTCGGGTACTCCAAGACGTGCCATGATTTTCCATAGCGCTCTCCGATTCACCGAATCGAACGCCTTACTTAGATCGATGTAGGCTGTATAGACCCTTGATTGTTGTTCACGGGCCTTCTCTTGCAGCTGTCGCAGTGTGAATATTAGGTCCACCGTACCTCGATTTGGTCTGAAACCGCACTGGGATTCAGGCAATAGCTTCTCCAAGAGTGGAACTAGACGATTAGCCATAATCTTCGAGAGAATTTTACCGGCCACACTAAGCAACGATATGCCCCTGTAGTTGTTGCAATTCGACGTATCGCCTTTGTTCTTATAGAGGTTGATAACTAAAGCGTCTCTGAAGTCTTGTGGCACATCTCCCTGTTCCCAGATCTTGCGGAATAGTGTTAGGAGACTATTGACAATGTCTTCATCCAAGGCCTTGAATATCTCCGCTGGAATGCCGTCTAGACCAGGTGCCTTATCATTTTTCATATTTTTAATCGCACTTATGATTTCCGACATTGAGATTTCGTCATCAAGCGATGTCATCGGACTATACGAGGGCAGCAGGTCTAAAATGGACAAATCCGAGTCGTTATTTTGATTCAAGACCTGTGAGTAATGCTCCTTCCATCTTTCGAGAATTTTTCTGTCTTCAGTTAGAATAGCTCCATTAGTATCTCTTATAGGAAAGTTAGCTTTTCTGCTTGGACCATAAACAGTTTTAATAGCTTCGAAAAAACGCCTGTAATCATGGTTATCGGCGTAAGCTTGTATTTCCCTAGCTTTTTCTTTCCACCAGCTGTCCTTGATTTTTCTTATTTCTTGACGGACCTCGCGTTTTATGTTATTAAAACATTTTTGGGCTGCAACATCGCTAGGCTTGTTAATTGCTGTTTTCATCGCTTTGTGTTTTGCCTCCAGAAGGGGTGCGATATGAGTTTCTTTCTCGGCGAACCAGTCTGGGGATTTTCGGGAGCGTTCTGTGCCCAGTATTTCTTTCGCTGAATTTGTAAGAGATGATTTGAAGCGAAGCCAATGACTCTCAATGTCGTCGTCATAATCCGGTGGTGTTAGGCTATCTTTGACGGCAGCTGTGAAGCTTTCCTTTGTAGAAGGGTTATGTAGTTTGGAGATTTGAAGGCGCTCTCTTAGTAACTTTGGCCTGCGTTGGTATTTTGGGAGCATTGAGATCTTCATTCTCGAGATTACCAGCCTATGATCAGTCCAGCACTCCAGATCTGCTCTGGGTTTAGTGACCAACACCTCTTTGAGATCTTTTCTTCTCACGATCACATATTCGAGAGTATGCCAATGCCCTGAGCGCGGGTGGCGCCAGGTCCCCCTTGAATTGGGTCTCGTAATAAAGAAGGTGTTCGTTATACAAAGGTTGTGTTCTGCACAAAGAGCCAGCAGACGTTCTCCGTTCGAATTAATGCTATCTGTGCCGTGTTTCCCTATTATTCCCGGCCATAGTTCTGTGTCTTGACATCTGCCCACTCTGGCGTTGAAGTCTCCAAGTAGGATAATACGTTCCCGTTTTGGGATTTTACTTAATGTAGCAACGAGTGATTCGTAGAAAGTGTCCTTTGAGTTGTCAGAGGAGTTCAAAGTGGGTGCGTATACTGCAATGATGTTCACAAACGTGTTGTTTGCTGCAGGAAAGCGTAAAGTTATTAAACGTTCTGAGATGCCAACCGGATTTTCGGTTAGTTTGGCGGCCAGGTCGTTTCTAATGGCAAAGCCTACACCATGTTGTCTGATTTGGCCTTCTGGCAAGCCCTTCCAGAAAAAAGTATAAGCATGTTCTACCAAGCTACCTTCGCCCGAGAAGCGTGTCTCGCTTAAGGCAACTATTGCAATGGATGTTCGTTGCAGTTCCTTATCGATTAGGGCAGTACGCCTCTCTGGTCGGTCGGCCTTGGGGTTGTCTAGCAAGGTTCTGACGTTCCATGCTGCAAAAGCTATGTGCTTTTCATTGGTTGTTGTACGATGATTCACTCGCTCAGGCACCCTCCCCCGGAGATCCGAATGGGAGGGTATTTTACCTCCGGATACAAATTTTGTCCTGGTCGACTGATCCATCTTTTTGTAGGAGCTGCGTTAGAAGGTGTTTTAAAGCTGCACTGGTAACGCTGTCAGTGCAACTTTGGTTGCGGTTGCGACTAGATTATCTTGTGGCACAGGTAACCTGAGACGACAAGGTCTGAGACGTAACTTAAGCAACGCAGAGAGCCATTTCCTGCTCAAGCCAATATTTTGGCTAGGTGATTGTGGGAAACAGAGATATACCGCTCATGTTCGGTCGCCAGAGCCTCGTTCGTAAGAACAGGGTGCACCGCGAGAAGGTGAGGTTGGCATTTGAGAGGAGAGGCTATAAAACGCATCCTTCCCCTTACACCCCATGGATAAAAAATATTGTCTACTCAACTCCCCTGACTGATAAAGAGGACTGCATAGAACGAGTCAGAAATGCGTTCAGTTTTGTTTAGATTTTTAGATTCATAGTTTTGAAACTCAATTTGGTTTTCAAACACTTTTGCAGATCTCTTCCTCCCGATGAAATAAGAAGAGCAACGCACGAAGCATTCCTGAGACGTATAAATAAATGTCTAGAAATTAACGGTCAAAACTTTGAACATCTTCTCTAGTTACAACTGCGAGAGATTGCCATGGTTCTCCTAATAGTAACTTGAAGTCGGTTTCAAGAAGGGGTGAAAACTCTACAGCATGGTTCAAATAACAGTTCCTGAAAACTTCATCTTTTTGGCGTGAAGGGAAAAGAAATAGCTGAAAATTCAAGACGAAAAACAGTTTTTTGTTAATAACTCAGAAAATATCGATTTTAGGGCAAGGGTGTGATGCATACACTCAAATTATTTTTCAACGTAGATTCAATATCTGCTATAAAAAAATGGGGTTCTAATTTGAAAAAATTGATTTTTCTAGATTTCGTCATCCCCAACTTTGAAAGCGATTTTTTCACTCCCTGTATCATGAATCGCGATTTCGAATTTTATAGTGGATACATCAATCTTACATCTTGAAAAATCCCAAAAATGAAAATTTTCCATCCAAAAACCTCGAAGTTATTCTTGTTTCAGCGGAGCTCTATTTTCGATTTTTTTTTCGAATTTTCCTGCTCAGAGAGAATTTTCCTACCAAAACTGAAAAATGTTACATCAAAATAACTTGAAATTTTCTAAAGAATCTATTTCAGCAATAAAAAAATGGTGTTCTAATTTGAAAAACGGAAGTTGACGTCATTTCCGGAAAAACCGGAGGTGCTCATGCCTTGAAAATATTTTAGATTTCATCAGCATCGTGAAATACTTATAAGTTCTGAATTTCATGAAAATACGTTCAGTAGTTTCCCGTATAAATATGGGTGAGGTTCCTCGTGAAACCCTGTATAGGACAAACAACTCAAAGACAGGATATCAGAAGATTTTGAGAAAACGCTTTCTGCATGAAATGACACCGCCTTTTATTACCTCATTATTAAAATCAAAGACAAATTTTGATAACCGAAATTCCTAATAAGAAATCAACGTTTCACATACGCATTTATGTACCACATAATATAACTTGGAATTGAAAAATTAATCTATCAGTTGTTTTCCATCCGTCTTCTCTCGATGTTTTGTGAAGTGGATTTGTTCAATTTTTTTTTTTATTACATGACTCAGACAATTTTAAAATTGTAAGTGAATTCATGAAATTCGTTCATTTCCTCTGTTTACATGTGATGAGAAGTATCTTCCATCAACTCAAAAAGAGTTTTTTGACCATATTCTTCAATTTCAACAGGATGTTTAGTTACTTGATCAAAGCAGTGATGTCATCACCTCTTGAAATCCTTGTTTTATTACAATTGATATTCAGTTAAGTAATGTCCCTCTTTTCTTTTGTCGCTATATTGTAAAATGTTTCTTTCATTGTATAGCTCTGAACATATGAGTTTAGATTAAAATCGAAACTGGTCGACATTGTTTTAAGGAGTGGTTTCTGTTCTACAAACCTGACTTTTTTCAGTCAATCAACTGAAGAGCTTAATACTTTCGATATTCGACATATCTGGAATAAGTGAATGTTTCCTAGAGAACAAAACAGAAACTCGTCAAGTTCTTCACAAAGCCCCTTAAAACTTTAATTTACTGCTTTAATCCTTAAATTCAAGTATCGTGTGAAGTGTAAGATTCACACTCAACTTCAATTTTATACAAATGTAAAATACATTTTCTTTTGGTCAGAGAAAGTTTGTGTAGGGAGACAAAATACTCATACATTCTCCTTGTGGCATTCTCATTTTTAAAACTATAAAAATATTATCTGTTCTCATAGAAAATAACGAAATTTTATATATATATACACCTGTCATTCTTAAATTCTAGTCTTCTTGAATATATCTACCTCGACGACAACTTTATGTTGAAAATAGTTTCGAGGTTCTGCGTAATGGTACTTGAACCAATGCTGAATCCCACATATGAAATGAGCACTGATTATAATATAGCAGAAGAAATTTCTTATTAGTGGAATAATATTAGTGAGCTTCCTGATTCATCTCTATTTTTCAACATGAATGAGCCAACAGAAGCAGGTCGCTTTCGAGAAATGAAATTTGTCTGAACTCGCTCATTTCAAGAGCTTACAAAACGATGCATTACGCATAGGTTTCCCGCAGAAGGCTTATTTCCATTCAATGCTCAACAGAACCTGAATGTTCCAAATTCAAATGATTAATCACTTTACAGATACATGGCCATCATGAAACCCCTCCGACCTCGAATGGGTCGGACGGTAACTCTCCTTCTAGCTATGAGCACTTGGGTTGTCGGCTTCATCATAGGACTTCCGTCCTGGCTCTTCTATAAAACCTACCATTTCTCCATCTCGGAGACGGAAGAGAGGATCATATGCTTTTCCGAATGGCCGGATGGAGTCACCAACGAATCCATGATAGAGTACAGGTAATGATAATTATGTGTCGCCAAGGCGAAAATCAATAGAAAAAAAGGAATATACCCATTTTTATGAATTATGACACAAATCATCAGAGAGGCCACAAATCTTTTCGTGTGAAAGTTTTGTTGGGGTGCCATACACTTATTACGAACAGCACGCAAGCGGAACTAGCAAATGGAAAAATGACAGTATAACGACAAATTAATATTGATCTGCAATAATGAACTGAAATTTTTCAAATGGATAGTTTTGTATTGTAACACACTAATTTTAATAAAATTTAAAATTAAAAAATCATTATAACTTAGGTACTGGATTTGAAAGCAAAACTTATAAGAATAATCGCCTCAAATCACGTATTAAAAAATAATTAATTGGAGATGGTGGAGGTAATAAAGGGTGAGTCGATAAAAATTCAAGTCTGTAATGGTCCCTTCTTCTTTCGAAAGCTCGACATCTGTAAACGAAAATAGAAACATATCATTCCACATTGAACGCATTTTGAGATTAGTACTATGTTAGTCCGATGTAGGTCGAACTGGGCTAAATTCGATGGAATTGAATGGCAGCTTTGGATACGTAAGAGTTAAGAAAAAATGGATGGCACGTTTCAGACTTCGTTTTTAAGAAGATGGATAATGGCCACAGCCGAATTCTTATAGCTTTTTTCGTTTTCAAGTCATACCTAAATATTTAATTTTTTTGCTCTTTGAATAGATCCTCCATTTCGTGAAGCTTTTAGTGATATAAAAAAACAAATATTTCACAGACATTTTTTTATGTAGATTTCAGTGGCGTATTCAAGTATTTTTCTCAGTTCGCCACTTCCGTAATGAAATAGTCACTTTCATTTTTTTTGGTCTCTAATTGTTCCAATAAAAAAAATCAAAACCTTTTCCGGTCAAGCTAGTAGGATGAAATTATTCGCATTTTCACAATACGTTCTAATCCTAATCAAATCCAGTTTCTAGAAAAAGCATTATGAACAGCAACAAATACAGAATATCTGAATTCACCGTGAGAAAAAAGCACGTGACTTCCAATGACATATTGTTCAAAGTAAAATATGCCAAATTCAGATATCATGTAATCTCCATCAGTTGAATTGAAAAGATTTCTTATATTTTATCGTGAGATGTGAACTCCCTACCACCTCTATTCATGTGAGGATTTGCGGAATGGCATAAAGTCCAAGAGCTTATGTCGACTTAAAAATGAAACATTATTTTCGTTTCAGCTACAACGTGGCTTTCCTGTTTGTGACCTACGTTGTCCCTATCGGATCGATGACGTTCACCTATGCCAGGATAGGAAAAGAGTTATGGGGGTCGCAGAGCATAGGCGAGTGTACACAACGTCAGATGGAAAACATCAAGAGCAAGCGAAGGGTACGTGATGAACGTTTTTTTTTAGGTTTACTAAACGGTAAAACTCGAAACGGATATAGGATGAATGGAAAGTATTCGTGACTTCCTGTTTCGGGAATTTTCCGGGGCAGTTTCCCACACTTGCTTTCCCCGCTCCATTGTGACCTGCGTAGCCGGAAAAATAGACGATAGAAGTTTATGCTTTCTGGAAATATCGCCGCTTTCCCTCGCTGTGACGTGATTCTGAAATGATTGTGTTTTTCGATAAGTGAAAAACGGAGTTGCAAAAAGTTTTCCCCCTTATCGTTCTCCACATCCAACTTTGTAATGATGATGGAAGTTTTCATTCTCAAAATGACAAAAAAATGAATAACTTCTTCCTCCATCAACGTTATAGTAACCATGTGGTCTGTACCAAGGAGTGTCCACGTAACTCACTAATTTCTTCATATCTCAAATACATTCGAAAACATTTTGTATTGCATTTCACTGATACTTATATATTTGAGTTTCCAATAATATAATTGGAATAGGAATACTTTCTCCTTTAAAAATGTCAACTCCTGAGTGCCTACTCAGGTTACTGGCAAACTTAAGAACATAATTATTAGATTTCTTTCCAAGATCCAACGAGATAGGTTCTTGGTAGCGGCTAAGACAGTGAAGAGGAGTTTGAAGGCGGGTCAGGGGTTTAGTTTGGCTGGCATCTCAAATAAATTTTACATCAATGAACACTTGACGCCACAAGTGAAATTACTTTTGAAGCAGGCAAAGGAGAAGGCGAAACTGGAAAATTATAGATTTGTGTGGGTCCAGAATGGTGTTGTGCTTGTAAGGAAGGAGGAAAACTCGAGGATTATCCCTATCTTGAGGAACGAAGACCTCGCACGCATGTGAATGGTTTTTCGATTTCACAGACAATGTTTTTGTTGGGTTTTAGTTCACTATGAGTCTCAGCGTTTTATACCAGAATACTCGTGGTTTGAGGACTAAACTTGGAGAGTTCAAACAAAATATATATGTAAATAATGCTGATATTATCTGTATTGCCGAATCGTGGTTGAGGAGTTCCGTTTTTGACAGTGAACTCGTTGATTTGGGACAGTACAGCATATTTCGAAGAGACCGAGAGACAACTCCTTCTGGGCGATCCGATGGCGGAGGTGTTGTGATTGCCGTTAAGAATAGGTACGCTGCCGTTTTGGTACAGGAATATTCCAGTTATGCAGAGGACGTTTGGATTCGCATAAAGCTAGATAATAACAGTTCAATGTTTGTTGTGTTTACTTGCCACCTAGCGATGCCAACGCATTTGTAAGTTTTTCATCCAAGTTAAGCAATATGAACTTCAATGGTGGTCATACAGTGCTCATTTGCGGTGATTTCAATATGCCCTCCGTAGGTTGGGCTCCAACTGATGATGGCTACTTGGAGCCTTTTAATGTTACTTTGTCGAGCTCATCTTTGTTAGACACATTTTCTTATCATGGTTTAATGCAGTTTAATTCAGTTCGCAATGGTGGTAGTAGACTTCTTGATTTAATTGTATGTAACAAATTCAAAATTCTCGGTCTGAGGCACTCGGTGAGCCCTTTGGTTCCAGAAGACTCCCATCATCCTTGCTTGGAATTTTTTATTGATTTTAGCATTCAAAAGCCTCTCAAATTCAATTCTAATTCTTATCTCAACTTCAGGAAAGCCAATTATGAATTGATCAATCATGAAATCTCAAATGTCGATTGGAAAGCAATATTATCAAACAGATCATTGAATGATTGCTTAGATGCCTTTTATGAAGTGATAGAACGAATTGTAAATCGAAATGTACCTACCTTCTCTAAAAAAAATAATTTTCCTACTTTTTTTTCTAGTAACACAATTAAGATGGTGAAGGAAAAGAATAAGGTCCATAAGAAATGGAAAAAATATAAAAATAAGAATGATTATAATTTATTCAAATTGTTAAGAGCTAGATCCAGGGTCTTAATTAGGAATGATTTCGACAAATATATTCATTATACGGAAAATGATTTGGAGCGCAATCCTAAGAGATTCTGGAATTTTGCTTCAGTGAAAAAGCAGTCGATCATTGGGTTACCTGGGAGGATGCACTGGGGTGGTAATTGTGCAGATGGTGGTTCGGAGATCAGCGGAATGTTCGGGAATTATTTTCAGAGTGTTTATGTACCAGAAAGATTTGCCTTTGAGGTTGATTCTGAGGGTCGTCTAACGTCTAGTAGTCTGTGTAATATCGTTTTTGGAACGGATGAGGTCTCTCGGGCCCTACAAAATCTTGACCCTAAGAAGGGTGCAGGACCTGATAGACTGACGTCAATTTTCATTCAGAAGTGTGCCTCTTCACTTTTTATGCCATTAACTATTATATTCAATATCTCCATGAAATTAGGGGAATTTCCTGATAGATGGAAAATAGCAATGGTTGTGCCAATTTTCAAAGGAGGTCAAAGAGAAAACGTCGAGAATTATCAGCCGATAAGTAAGTTATCTTTAATCGCGAAGGTCCTCGAGAAACTTGTGTATGATCATTTATTTAGTTTAGTTTCTTCAGGGGACGTTCGCTGGATACTAACCTTTTCGTTTTCACCGAGTATGTGCATGGTTGTATGGACAGCAGGATTCAAGTTGACACTATTTACACAGACTTCAGTAAAGCCTTTGACAAAATTAGTCATAATATACTATTGAGTCGTTTGGCTGAGGTCGGTGTGGCAGGTAATCTGCTCAGATGGTTTGAGTCCTATATTAGAAACCGTTCTCAATTCGTTTCGGTTCTGGGATTTGTTTCTGGACTATTTATGACCACTTCAGGCGTGCCCCAGGGATCGCATCTGGGACCTTCACTTTTTTTAATCTACGTAAATAAGATTGCGACCTGCTTTCATTATTGTAAATTTTTAATGTTCGCTGATGATTTAAAGTTCTTCATTTCCGTGTTCAACGATCAGGATTGTGAGCGTTTGCAAGGTGACTTAAACCGTCTTGTTGCCTTCTGTGACGAGAATGGATTATTCCTTAATATCTTCAAATGTAGATCAATGACGTTCACGAGAAGCCACAATCCCATAATGCGAACATATTATATACATGAAGAACCGCTTGAATCTTCAAGTTCTGTTCGAGACTTGGGAGTCATCTTTGATACCAAACTAATTTTTGATCTCCATGTCGAATCTGTTGTTAATTTGTCCTCCAGAATATTAGGGTATATAACTAGGAAATGTAGTGCATTCGTAACTGTCACACCAATTAAGGTCTTTTTCAGTGCATTTGTGCTGAGCAGACTAAACTTAGCAAGTGTCGTGTGGAATCCTAGGCAAAAAAATAACATCAATCGCCTTGAGAATATTCAAAACAGATTTATAAGATTTCTTGCATTCAAAACGAAATTTGTCATACCTGATGGAGACTATGTTTTGGCGCGCGAGCATTTCGGAATGCTATCATTGTCGAGCATACGTATGGTCTCCGAGGCACAGTTTGCATTTAAGATCTTGAACAATAAACTTCAGAGTCCAGATATTCTTGGTGGCTTGTGCTTCAATGTTCCCCAGAGGTCTCTCAGAGCCTGTGAGCTTTTTATGGTACCCTTTAGGTACACATACACGGCTCAGCACTCGCCTCTATGTCGGATATCTCGGACCAGCAACATGTTTAGTGGTCAAGTTGATTATTTTTTTATGTCTCTGGAACAGGTCCGAAAGATTTTAAAAAAGAATTGTACGTAGTTGCCATTTTTGGGGCACTCTGGGTTTCTCGCTTTTTTTTTGGTTTTTTTTTTGTTGATTTTTGTCAGTTGATCATTAGTTAAGTTGGTAATCTTGTATCGAATTGATCTATGTACTTATAATCTCTGTAATTTTGTTCGTTCTATCTGAGGATACATTAGTGGGTTTTTGTACCTGTTTGTATCCCCTTGTGAATAAATAAATAAATAAATAAAAAAACAATTCATTGAATTCTCAACAAATATGTCCTGACATATAGTACACAATTCAATACAGTATAGCATACTTCCGAGTACATAAGTTCTGAACATAACCTAAGCGCTCTATATGTCCAATATTACGTTTTGATCTCGCTCTTACATTACTTTCATCCTCAGAAACTAACTCAGCTGAACTCTCAGTTACTTCCTGACTCCGTTAATTTCTCTCAGGAGAAATCTCATCTGGATCAACCAACTCGCCATTAACTGAAAGTGCCCAAGCGTCAGAAGACATCCATTTAGAATGAGCGTCGACTATAATGAGAAAATATCGGTTCAAAAATGGGCCGAAATAATCGATATGTAATCTGGAACACTCTTCCCGCGGCCACGGCCAATTATTCCGAATAGATTTATTAGGGTTATTTTTATGTATAATGCAATTTTCACATTCTTTACATAGGGCTTCAATATCATTATCTAGTTTAGGCCACCAGAAGTATGATCTTGCCAAACTTTTAGATTTGACGACGCCCATGTAAGATCGATGTAGATCTTTCAACAGTTCGGTCCTTAGTTTGAGAGAGATTACCAAACGATAATTCCACAACAAACAATAACATATTTTTCCATACATATGGTACAAGGTGACTCAAAAAAAAGTTTATCTGTCAAAAAGGAATGAAAAATCAGCCGTTTGTCGAAAAAAATGTTAATAAATGATGAAAACACACTATTTTGGAATTTATTTCCTGAAAATAGTGCTTAGACGAGGTATCACTGAAGTCTCGTCTCGTCTAGCCAATAAGACACGAACTCTCGTCTCGTGGGCTTTAGCGTTGTCTCGTCTTCAGCGAGACGAAGCTTTACTGAATTTTCGTCCCGTCTAGTCAATAAGACATCGTCTCATGGGTGATGTTATTATTCTGTTGCTGAATATTTTTCTGATTATTGTGATTAGTTTTCTGTTTCGATTTTGTTTTTTTTTTCTGACCTGTAATATACATGTATTTGTCTGACAGGATGAAGTATTATTATTATTATCAGTATGACTTTAGCCTTGCGGCTTTCACACTCCTCTCCAGAGGAAAATTCACTTATCCCAGATATCTCAGGTATCAAAAGGATTAAGCTCTGTTGGAGCCCTTTTCAGGCTCGGGCTCGTTATGGTGGTCGGGTCCAGGTCGCTCCTCGGCTCAATGCCGTCAGTTGGATACCTGCTCCACCCGCACTTCCTGTTGGAGGAGACGGTGTTTCTCTGCATTCCCCATGTATTTGCGTACAATTCTCGCTGTTCCCAAGCTGTACCGCCTTCTGCATGACTTAAAGATATAGATATTTTCGTCCAACTGAAGTTTCCTCAAGTTCTCTAGTAGTTTCTTCGATATCAGGCCTGTAGATGATATGACAATAGGGATGGTCTTGATATCTATCAGCTTCCACTGTCTCGTGGTTTGTTCCTCGAAATCTCTGTATTTTGAAATTTTTTCAGTGAGCCTATCTAGAAGATTGTTATTATTCGGAAACGCCACGTCCATGAATAGTGCCCTGTCCTACTCCTTATTGCGTAATATGAGGTCTGGTCTGGTTATTTTCCGGTCTGTGAGAACCGTGCGATCACAGTAGAGCTTGTGATGTTCATTTTCCAATACAGCATCCGGATAGTAATTGTAATAAGGAACCTTTTTCGAACTAGGAAGTTGGTGTTGTAGTGCTAATTCTTGGAGAAGAATCTTGGAAACAGTATCATGTCTATTTTTTTACTCCGAACCCGCGAACTTCTGACATCCGCCGGTGATGTGCTGGATAGTTTCATGTGTCGCACAGCCATAACGACAGCTATCGTCCGCCACTGAGGAATCCTTGGCGATATATTATTATTATTCAGCCTGTCTCGTCTCGAGTCACATGCGAGCTTAGAACATAGAATAACAGGAAGAAGCTTTTACGAATAAATGCGAAGGAATTGTGCGACGGAAACGTCCATATTGGTCTTCCAAGTTTTGATTTGAAAAGTGGCAGACTTGGAAGTCAAATGAACAAAGTTCATTAACTTAATTTTGGTAATATGGATTCTTAAAATTTTGTATATTTTAGCGTGAATACTTCGTATTAAATCTAGTGAAGTCAGTGTTATAATCCTTTTTAGTATTCCTACATCATATTACAAAATCGAAAAACACGGTTAGTTGTGCCGCTTGTGGTTATTGCTTTACATTAAAAAATGAAAATTCGAGTGTAACACTTCATTGGTAGGGGATTTTTTAAGCTGAATATCAGGTACTAATTATGAGTTTCTGAATTTCAAGACATAACAAGGTTATCCCATGACTATAACACTCCATGGGCGTGGGTGATGTTATGTCATAGACCTTACCATTCAGTATATAACCAAGCAGTGTTAGGCTGGGTGAATTGTGTCATTCGCTTGACAATAGAAGACGTGCTACAGTGCTCCGAGTGCTATAAAAGAGAAAGCGGAAGAGAAAGTCGAAGTGAAAGTTTACACTAGCGAAGCTACGGAATTTTTGATTCCGTCTGTGAAGTTTGTGTAGGTTGTATACGTGTGTGTGTTATCGAAATTTTAATTCGTTAAAATTTTCGAAGTTGGTGTTCATCTTCAGAGTCCAGATCAGTCCAGATCGTTGGTTCTGCAGAAAGCATCAGGTGAGCTTATTTTTCGTATCGTTTTCCTGATTCTTCTCATAGCGTAGTCGTTTTGTTTTTATGCATGAGATATATTTTTCTTTTTTGTCTTGAAAAATTTTATTTCAAATTGCTTTGAGTAGCAAAGTAATTGTCAATTAGATTTTAAAATAAAATAGTTGTACAAAACCTGTCGGTTGTACAACCGCTTTCGAGCAGAATGGACGCGTGCCGGTACTGCTCCGACAACTTCATTGTTAATACGAAAACCGTTAAGTGTAATATTTGCGAATTAAAATTCCATACGAGTTGTGCATCCCTCAAAGATACGTGGATTAAGATTCTTCTTGAAAGTCCCAATTTGAAGTGGTTTTGCAATTCTTGTATCGAGAAACTACCTACGCAATGGTGCGATATGACAGTTAAAAAAACTGAAAATAATGCCAGTGATGTTCTACTTAAAAAGGAGATAGAATGTTTAAATCGAGAAAAAGCCCTTCTACTGAAATCTATAAGGGATCTCGACTACACTGTGAGTCTTCAAAAATCAATTATCGAATCCTCAAGAAATAATTCTGTATTTGACAATCAGCATAACAAAGTAAAAAGCGTAACATCTAATCGGAATGTAAACAGTTCCGAGTCATCATCGACCGCCCGGTCTAATCACGATGTAGTTGAACTACCTCCGGAAGTTCCGAAGAAATATGCACGGAATGCACCTGTCAACAATCAATCAGAACAGAATATCATTCCTAACCACGATTTAGTGTTAGTGAAGAACAAAACTTCCATGGAAGAAAAATCAGCTATGCCTGCCCAAAAGTTGAAATCAATGGATGTTATTCCGCATAATACTACGGGTGGAAATTCTGACTTCAATTTTCGAACAGTGAACAATTCCAACTCCGAATGGCAAATTGTAAAAAAACGAAACAAACCAAGAAATAGAAAATTCGTTATGGGCACTGGTGGAACGACGTCGGAGGTCAAAACTGTCCCTAAATACACACATCTTCATGTGTCAAGACTTCACCCCAGTACTAAACCAGAAGATCTGCAGAGATTATTGGTTACAACTTTTCCAGAGGTGCAGTGTGAATTGTTGCAATCTAAACACCCACACATATACTCATCAATCAAGGTCTCTATTCATCAGGAAAATTTCGAGAAAGCGTGGTGCAGGGAAATATGGCCGGATGGCGCTCTTGTTACACGATATTCAGGAAAGAACCTCCCCAGGTGGATGGTGGCCCAAAAGAGGAAAATTTGAACGTGAGGACAGCAGTAAAATAGTTAGTATACTTCATATAAACCTGCAAAGTATCTCAACTTCATTCAACGGTCTACAACAACTGGCTGCAACTAGGGATTTTGACTTCCTGGCTTCCACAGAACACTGGCAAAGTTCTGAACAACTATCTTTTTACTCCATTTTTGATTTTAATCAGATTACAAGTTTCTGCCGTCCAATTAAGGGACATTGGGGTTGCGTGCTGTATGTTAGGAAAAATATTGAAAATTGTATTATTAGCACAGAAATTAACAACTTAAGTGTCCAATATGCATTTGAATGTTGTGCAGTCCAATATCCTATTGATAACAATATCAAATTGAATATCATTTTTGTATATAGGTCCAATCATCCCACCCTCAGTGATATGGACATTTTCTTTGAGAGATTGACTTTCCTGCTCGATATTCTCACTAGGGAAAAGAAAAACAAATATATAATAATTGGTGATTTTAATATTAATCTTCTCAAGCCGCAAATTGATGTCTGTGAAAATTTGTTAAATATTTTGGGAGCATTTGGACCTGAGGTCATATTTCATCAACCTACTCGAGTAACTCATTATTCTTCATCCTGTTTGGATGATGTTTTCACTAATATTGTAGATGGCAGGGGGGAAGTTTTTCAACCGCATCTCTCTGATCACCGGGCTATTTCATTTAGTTTTAGTGTACATGATTCTAACTGTCCAAAAAAGGTCATGAAACACCGTAATTTCAGCCATTGTAATATTATGAAGTTCAATGCTGTACTTTCTAAAGTACAGCCGATGCCCTTATTGCTGGTCAAAACCCAGAATAAGGGTATCTTCGAGGTGAGAAGGCTCTACAACATGAACTGTGTTGTTGAATCTAAGAGAAGGACGACCGGGCCTGGACAATGTTATCGCTGTCAGAGATGGACATGCCCAAAGTGCACTTTTCCATGGAGGTGCGTGAAATGCTCCGGTAATCACAGCTCCAAGGAGTGTACGCTTACCAGGGAGAACGAGGAGCGAAATGCTTCTTGTGTTCTTTGTGGAGAGCAAGGACATCCAGCCAGCTACAAGGGATGTAGCGAATGGAAATTGGTCACTAAAAAGGCCAAGAGATCACCAAAATCAAACCAAACCAGCTCGAGGCCAACACAAAATACTCCGAAGCCAGCCAAAACTCTTCGGAAGTGAAGAAACCCCAGGAAACTGCAACCAAAGCAGTCAAAGAGACGAAGAAACCAGAGAAAAAGACAGAAAAGGCAAAACCGTCAAAAAAGCCGAAACCAGAACACCAGAAAAGGAATTTCTGGAATCACTGAGGAACTGGATAAGTTCACGAAAAACCTCCTCAGCACGATGATGCAGAATCTGGAGAAAGAGATTGAGAAGAAGATGCAGCAAATTATTAAGAATATTTAATGGCTGATACGACGATAAAGAACAATCTCATAATCGTCTCTTGGAACGTCGAAGGAATGAGAGCCCGCAGACCAGAATTCGAAGAACTGATTGAAGAGAAGAGACCGGATGTCATAGTTCTCCAAGAAACAAGACTTAACCCCAACGTTCGGATAGCATTTCCAAATTACGATATCTACAGAAATGATAGACCTAACAGCACAGGTGGCGTTGCTATACTGGCTAGAAGGAATATGGATCACCAGTTCGACCAAATATTCAATGGTCAAGAAGTAGAAGCAATATCGATTATTGTGAATACCAATCGAGGACAAGTGGAGATTATTTCGACGACTTATAAATCACCGGATAAGGACATGCTGGAAAAGGATCTAAAAATGCTACTAGAAGGAAGACACCCGAAAATCATAATTGGTGATCTTAACTGCAAATCGCAGGAATGGAACAGTAGGGTGGAAAATACCAACGGGAGAAGACTGAAGATTTATGCTGAAAAACTTAATGCAGTTGTGATAGGACCTGATATACCGACCTACATACCAAGAGTAAATGGACTACCCGATGTACTGGACATTGTCGTAATGAAAGACATCACTGAAGAAATCAGCATTGATACAATAGAAGACGGCACTTCAGACCACAATCCCATAGAATTCATAGTGGGACATGGCCCAAGAAACGAAGAAGAGACACAAACCAAGGATCGCACAGACTGGGAGAAATATAAGAATTTACTTCAGGAGAAAATCACGGAAATTCCCCAAATAAACACCCGGGATGAATTAGATGAAGCAGTTGAAAAATTGGAAAATCAAATAAAAGAAGCCTATGAAGAAAGCACCAAGAGAATAAGGAAACCAATTCCGAAAAATTCACATGGAGATATAAAGGAACTTATAAAAAAGAACAGAAGACTCAGAAAAATTTACAGAACAACAAAAAGAGAAGAAGACAAGAAGAAAGTGAATGAGCATAGTCAGATATTGAAAAATGCTTTAACAGAACTGCGTAATAACAGATGGCACCAGAGATTAAGGGAACTGAATACAATAGATCACTCGGATTGGAAAATGCAAAAACGCTAACGACGAGAACAGAATGGTATATACGAGACTTGAAAAAGCCGAAGCACTTGCCGACTCAATTGAGAGAGAAGCCAGAATAAATTACAGAAATGATGATGACAATGAAGATCTAGAAGAAGAAGTGGAGGCAAACGAAGAACTGATGATGGAACCACCGGAAACCGAAATCATTCCAAAACCGGCTTCACCAACAGAAATCAAAGAGATCATAATGAAACTGGAAAAACCGGAAAGCACGAGGAGATGATAGGATAACGAATTATATGTTGAAGAAATTGCCTAGAAAAGGAATAGCAGCCTTGACGAATATAACAAACGGAGTGATGAGGACCGAATACTACCCAAAGAAATGGAAAACTGCAGAAATGATAGTTTTCAACAAGCCTGGAAAAGAACGGAAATTTCCCCAAAATTATAGACCAATCAGCCTACTATCAGCACTAGGAAAAGTCGTCGAGAGGGTTATCGCCAAAAGGCTGAATGAGGAAACAGAAATGTTGAAGATAATTCCACCCGAACAATTTGGATTTCGACGAGAACACTCGAGTGAACTCCAATTACTACGTCTCATAGAATACGTCACCGAAGGAATGCAGACCAAACAGGCCACAGGATTAGTTCTGATGGATATCGAGAGAGCTTTTGATAGAGTATGGCACGAAGGCCTAATCTACAAGATGAAAAAAGCAGGATATTCGACCAAGCTATGCAAGATTATAAGGAACTATCTGAGGAATAGAAACTTTTATGTGAAGATAGATGGAGCAACCTCTCAAACCAGACAATTGGAAGCGGGAGTGCCTCAAGGATCGGTACTTGGACCTCTGCTTTACTTAATATACGTTTATGATATCCCGAAGAATGCTAGAAATATGCTCACCTTGTACGCAGATGACACAGGAATAGCGTTCAGACATCGACGCCCAGAGATCATACACCGGAGACTGCAGGAAGCCATAGATGAATTAATCAAATGGTGCATCAAATGGAAAATCCAAATCAATGGAAGAAAGACTCAAGCAATATTACTGCAAAAGAGAAGATTGAGGATGGAAGAAAACCTTGAAGTTGATGGAGAAGAGGTTGAATGGAAAAATGAAGCAACATACCTAGGAGTGACGCTTGACAGAGGACTTACATGGAAAAACCACATCAAATGTGCTGTTGATAAAACAAAAGCCGCAATGAGTAAACTTTATCCACTCATAGGAAGAAGAAGTCATATGAATAAGAACATCAAGTTGACGATGATTAAAACTATTGCGCGACCACAACTCACATATGGATCGGCGGCATGGGGCTTCGAAGCCAAGACCCACATCAAGAGAATACAGGCCACTGAGAATAAACTCCTTAGAATGGCGATGGACGTACCCTGGTTTGTTAGGAACAAACAAATCTACAAGGACTTGGAATGGGAACCAGTTACAGAATTTATGAAGAGAAAGGCGGAAAGGATATTCGACAAAGCCAAACAACATCCAAATGAGGAACTACGAAGATTAGTCGACTACGATCCAACGGAAGAAGCTAGAAGGTCAAGAACCTACCACCGAAGACCGAGAGATCAGTTAAGGATTTAAATGTAACCAAAGAAGAGCTTAACCTATAAAAGCTATAGGCAGCATACAACTATCAACACGACTATGATCGTGTGAGAGTCCAGAAACCATAAGATTCAACTGGTTAATAGGCAAAATGCCCGGAACCTATGAAGAAGCAGTTATGGGTTTTTAGTGGGTCTCGAGCTCAGAGAGTGAGAATCCCCACACTGTTCCCCCTCAGCAGAGGGTGTGTTCGTCTGTTTTGCAGATTTTCCCCCTGCTACACCAAAAAAAAAAAAAAGGGGTGAATTTCCGCTTTGATTATCAATTTGAACGAGCGTGAAAAAGCTTCGGACTTTACGTCAGTGCTTTCCTCATTTTTTGGATTAATCAGAATCAACTAACTATTGAAGTAAGTTTTTTGGAAACTTCATTGTCTTATCTACTGTTGAAACGGAAATATTAGTCGGACATATTTCTCCTCTATTCCGGTCAAATTGCAATGAGCAATATGCTCCTTCCTGTTATTCTATATTCTATGCATGCGAGAGTCTAGTAAAAGTTTCGTAGTTTCGTCGTTCATAACGTTTTTTGTAGTGATGCCCACGAGAGTCTCGTTTTCGAGAGTCTCGTCTAGTGCGAGAGTCACGCCGTGGTCTCGTAGTCTCGTATTTTGACAGTGCAGAAATTTTTCATCCGGATTTGAAAACTTTCAATAATTGTGCCAACTGTAAATTTTCAACTAAGTTATGAAAATTATTATTAACCATACAATTAGAGTTAAGGTAAATACCTATAAACTCAAATAAGCTTACATATAAAAAAAATTCAACGTACACTTCCCCAAAATAAAGATAAACTAGTGAATGAATATAAAAAAAAAATATATATCATTTCAAATGTGAGTAACACACACAGGACACAAAAATTCGGCACCAACACAGCGAACATTTCTTCACCATTAAAGTTGTCTCAGTCTGTCTAGTCCATTTTTGAAGCTATTGGTGGTAGAGCTATTGACCACGGAACTGGGAAGTCTATTCCAGGATGAGAACACTCTGTTGGGTAGGAACATCTGCCTTGGAATGGTCCGGAAATTCTCCTTCCTCAATTTAAAATCGTGACCTCGAAGATTATTGATGTTTTTACAGAATATGGCTTCCACCTGAGGACCAAAATTTCCATGCATGCACTTGTATGTGAATATCAGGTCACCTCTAGTGCGTCTATCCGCAAATGTTGTCATGTTGTTCAGACGAAGGCGGGTCTCATAATCAGGTCGGACGATTCCATATGGAATTCTGGTATTCCATCTCTGGATGGACTCGAGAGAATTTATCTCTCCAACAAGGGCAGTCCACCATACTGGACCAGCGTATTCCATGATAGGGCGTATGTAAGACTGATATATCAGTTTACAAACTGATCTGTCAGAGCCTCGAAAGGATCTCTGAACCAAGTAGGTAAGTTGACGGGCCTTAGCTGTAATTGAAGCAACATGGGTGGACCAGCTCAGATCGCTAGTTATGGTCAAGCCCAAATCACATTGACTGGTGACAGGAGAGATACAATAATCGTCAATTACATAGGACAGTCGCGGATTATTTCTGCCCATATGCAGCACATGACATTTGTCTAGGTTTAGTGGAAGCAACCATTCCCGACACCAAGCGGACAGTTTGTCAAGATCCCGCTGGAGAGTTGTAGGGTTGAGAAGGGGAAAATTATAAATCTTGGTATCGTCCGCATACATAGAACATGTCGACAAAAAACAACCAGGGAGATCAGAAGTATATAGGAGGAACAGAATGGGACCGAGAACCGATCCCTGAGGGACACCACTCAGAACATGCCACTCAGAAGATGAGTAAACATCACCAACCCTTACTCTAAAAGTTCTATTGGTCAAAAACGCACGAATCCACTCAAGAAGACCTCCTCTCAGCCCCAGATGGTCCAGCTTATGAAGTAGACGTTTATGTGGGACACGGTCAAATGCTCTAGAAAAATCTAGATAGATCACATCAACTGGAACGTTCTCATCCCATGCCCTAGTCCAATCATTGAGACAACAGATAAGGTTAGTGAGGGTTGAACGGTGCGGTAAGAATCCGTGTTGTTGGTTGGGAAAAATCTTCTGAGCTGAGCAGAAATCAATCACCTGGTCACAAACTATTCTCTCCAAGACCCTAGACAAGACCGACAGAAGACTTATAGGTCTATAATTCCGTGGAGACAGCTTATCACCCTTCTTATAAATGGGGGTTACAGAGGCGGATAACCAATCGGAGGGTAAAGTGCAGCTGGAGAGAGATTTCCTAAATATAAGAAAGACCGGAAACGCCAAGACTTTAGAACAATTCCTCAGCAAACGCGGCGAAAAACCGTCTCGGCCAGGGGAACTATCCACCTTCACCCCAGAAAGATATTCCATCACCAAGTGCTCAGACAGACTAACAGTATCCATATAATTACTCGCTCGAGCAGATGTAAGAGTAGGTAAGCTCCCTGAAGGCTCAGGGGTGAACACTTCAGCAAATGTATCGGCCAGAACGTCAGCTGTTTCACGTGGACTGCTGCAGACGTCACCAGACGGCTTCCTCACAATCGGAAAACTGACCTTTGAGTTCATAGTGGTTCTCAAGTACTTAAAAAACTGCTTTCTGTTAGATTTGGTCGCTAACTTTCTCTCAAAATTAGTTTTGGCGGAATGAATAGTAGAAGAAACAAAATTTGAGAAATCCCTGTGGATCCTGTAGTCAGTATCTTTTCGACTGCGCAAATATCTCTGCCAAAGGGACCTTTTGCGTCTCAGAAGTTTCATAATTTGATCGTTTATCCATGGTTTTGTCGGAATGTAAGTAGATGTGACCTCCCTGGTACCAGCAGATATGGCTTTGTTCAACTCAGCCTCGAATAACTTCCACATCTCATCAATCGTCAGATTAGGCGATAAAAGAGAGCTCCAGTCAACTGATGAGAGAGTTTCTGATATGCGTTCGTAGTCGACAATCTTCCTGACTCTTTCTTGCGGAGACTGTAATGAAGCAGGTAGTTGTAACTGGAGTTCGGTAAGTAAAACGTCATGATCCGACCTACCAAAAGGTGGGAAATGTTCAACATCAGATATCAAGTTTCTGTCAGACACAAAAAACAGGTCAAGCAACGAAGAAGTCTGGCCATGTCTGTGTCTAGTAGGCTCATTCACCACCTGTTGGAGACCCGTGGATGTAACAAGTTCAGCGTAGGGATAAGAGGGGGACCTCACTGACGGAAGATTTATAAGCGGCCAATTTAAGTCTGGACAGTTGAAGTCTCCTGCAATGAAGACATCAGAAGATGATTCAGATATCTCCCTGAGATACCGAACCACATCGACATCATCAGAACAAGAGCGAGGTCTATAAATGCACCCAACCACAATCGAAAATTGGGAATTAGATATTGTTATGAAAATGTTATCGATATTTGGCCAATCTTGGTGAGATACGTCAATCTTGAACTCGTGAAACAGACTATCGTGCACATACGCACAAACACCACGATAACCCACTGCAGCTCCACTATCATGACGGAACAATGAGTAGTTCGATATAGAATAAGTAGAGTCTGGAACAGAAGGATGCAGCCAGCTTTCAGTAATCAAAACTAAGTATGGCTTATGTGCCTCAACAAAGGAAAGAAGTTCTAAAAATTTTGATCCAAGGGACATTATGTTTGTATACATTAAAGGCCATACATTTAAGGTTTGATGTTTTTTGAGACCTCTTTAGCGGGTACGGTGTTCACTACTTTTGGACTTCCGCTGACATACTTGATGGTCAAATGTGTTTCGCCCGACGCTTGTCTCCTCGCCAGTTCCTCTCGCGCCATCCTCAACTCATCCGCCTGTTTCCTCGTTTTATCATCAATAATTTTTATACCTCGATATTCCCGATGTCCAAGAAGCAGAGATTTGTTCCTGAGCAGAGACTTGGCGACGACAGAGCTGGAGAAAGAAACCTTAACCCAACGTGGACGAGCGTTATCCTTACCAGGTAGGCGAGTGATACCCGTTATGAAATTGCTGGATGATGGACGGACATGATCAACAACGGCATTTACCAAAGCAGCATCTGAACCTACGTCAGGACTCTCGGGGACATTGGTCAAAATAATATTCTGCGATTTCTCCACCCTGTCTAGAACCTCAGACATATCAACACCCTGCTCAGAAAGTTTGACACCTTGCAGATCGGCTACCTTACCAGCCACGGACGCTATCTCTACAGACATGGATGATTGGCCACGTTCAAGAGCTGAAATATCACCCTTACACGTAGCAATACTCAATTGATGTTCAGCTAGAATTTCTGAATGTTCTTGGATCTTGGCAGAACAACACGCCACCTGAGAAATCAGGTCATCCTGTCTTCTCTCAATCCGCTCCATGGTAGCTGTTATCCCACGAATATGTTCCATAAGGAGCTCAAAGTGTTTCAACGTAATCTGGTTGTCTTGACATGACCCCTCCTTGGATATTGCACCTGACTGAGTAGAAGACAGTGGTTTCGCTCCCGAAGAATTGCTACGGAGTTTGCGGGCCGTTGAGACACACTGTGTGCAATTCCAGACGTCGTTGCCCGATTTAAAGAAATCAATCTCCTTTTTAGTAAGATTAGCACATGCAGCATGGAAGAATTTACTGCATTTCGAACAAGAAACCGACAAGTCGTCAGCTGCAACTTTCTTGAAACAAATGGTGCACGAGTACCCTGGCATATTCAAAAAAATAAATGAAAGGATTAGGTTTAGGTAAAAACACTCTTCACTTCCTTGGACCCGTAAGGAAGACTCAGACAGAATAGGAGGGCCACGAAAAAAACAGCAAAAAAAGGACGGGAGTGGTTCAGAAAAGGAAATAAATACGAAATAAAAATAGAACTCGGTTTCAACAGATCGGGCCGCCACTGGTGTCAACCAGATACAAGTGTAGGCATATGTACCTAGACGCGGCGATGTTCAACAAGATGCAATTGTCTATGTTATCACCGAACGGGACAGCATATGTGGTTATGAAAACTCGCGAAACTGAAATCACTCGGTAATTATTATGATAATAATTGAAAGAAAATGCATTCAAACTGCAAAACCGCCAATTCAATGACTCGTATAATATATGTATGAATAATTACTCACGATGAAACTACCAAAATTTCAGAGCATCCGAAATATATCGCAAATACAGGAGCAGCAAAATTCGCACTTGTAAACAGTCAGGATGTGCAACATCGAGAAAATGTCACGATCTTAGTATTACATATTATCACGATAATTATTTTATAAATATCTAATATATATATATATATATATATTGATATATATGATGATGATTTTTCAGGATAATGATATCTATTTTCCACTTTTATATGGAAAATTATGAACGTTAAAAAAATTAACATAATCGTGGAACTACAGAAACTGTAACGTGTCAACAGAAACAAGCTTAGAACCGAGCTTAGAACAATGTTCGAAATCAGTTCCACTTTTTCCCGGCTCTTTTGCATTCATTAAAGAGAAGATGGCTCTCTTTTCATCGTAATCTACTTATTTGCCAAAATGTTTTTCGAAGTTGTACAATTGTATTTTATCAACCTGGATATTCTTATTTTGTGGCACCGCTACGTGGACATTTTCGAAATGACTTGATTGAATAATCGAGATATTCTTCATCATTAATACTATAATTAATACTATAACGTTGATAAAAAATGATCACCGAATCGTATCAAATTTTTTGCCATGTTGAAGTGTCGGTGGAGGGTATGGGAAATTTGAAATGGCGAGCGCCGAAGGCGCGTGGCCGGGTAGAGCGGTACATGGAACGCTAGAAGAAGAATCGAGCTTTCCGAAAATTCATAGATCGTATTTTTACCCCGTCTAAAAGTGTCCGAAAATTGCGTTAGAAAATCGCGAAATTCACGATTTTCGCGAAAAGGTACCAAATTGATTTGATTAACTTGAGAGATCCGCGGTAGCTCGAGAGCCGGGATGGGTGTCGAACTAAGCTCGAAGAACCCGAAATTAAAATAGGCCTGTTTTTTTTCCCGGAGCCGAACGATATTACCTAAAAAAGCGTAAGAATCTTGAAAATTTTTGACGTCTATTAAAAATCGAGTGACATTCCACAAAATTAAATTATTTTCTATTGATTATCAGAGAAAATTAAGTGAAAGTGCACTTTGACAATCGATGTCAGAGTGTGATTTAAAGGTTAACGTCAGTTTTGACGGCTTGGCAGCGATCACAGAACGAGGTGCCTTAAATCGATCGGGCTTTTAAAAAACGTTTTTGGCCTAGATATTTATAAAAGGGGAATCGAGCGAGTGCCGAAGGCCCGAGCTACGAACAAAAGGCGTATCGCGAGGGCCGTAGGCCCGAGCTACGTACGAAAGGCGAATCTGCCAGTAAAGGTGAATCTACCTACAAGGTGGATCTCCTGGCTATACTAGTTAATACTATAACGTTGATAAAAATGATCACCGAATCGTATCAAATTTTTTGCCACGTTGAAGTGTCGGTGGAGGGTATGGGAAATTTGAAATGGCGAGCGCCGAAGGCGCGTGGCCGGGTAGAGCGGTAAATGGAACGCAAGAGTAAGAATCGAGCTTTCCGAAAATGCCTAGATCGTATTTTTACCCCGTCTAGAAGTGTCCGAAAATTGCGTGAGAAAATCGCGAAATTCACGATTTTCGCGAAAAGGTACCAATTTGATTTGATTAGCTTGAGAGATCCGCGGTAGCTCGAGAGCCGGGATGGGTGTCGAACTAAGCTCGAAGAACCCGAAATTAAAATAGGCCTGTTTTTTTTCCCGGAGCCCGAACGATATTACCTAAAAAAGCGTAAGAATTTTGAAAATTTTTGACGTCTATTAAAAATCGAGTGACATTCCACAAAATTAAATTATTTTCTATTGATTATCAGAGAAAATTAAGTGAAAGTGCACTTTGACAATCGATGTCAGAGTGTGATTTAAAGGTTAACGTCAGTTTTGACGGCTTGGCAGCGATCACAGAACGAGGTGCCTTAAAACGATCGGGCTTTTAAAAAACGTTTTTGGCCTAGATATTCATAAAAGGGGAATCGAGCGAGGGCCGAAGGCCCGAGCTACGAACAAAAGGCGTATCGCGAGGGCCGTAGGCCCGAGCTACGGACGAAAGGCGAATCTGCCAGTAAAGGTGAATCTACCTACAAGGTGGATCTCCTGGCTATACTAGTTAATACTATAACGTTGATAAAAAATGATCACCGAATCGTATCAAATTTTTTGCCATGTTGAAGTGTCGGGGGAGGGTGTGGGAAATTTGAAATGATGAGCGCCGAAGGCGCGTGGCTGGGTAGAGCGGTACATGGAACGCTAGAAGAAGAATCGAGCTCTCCGAAAATGCCTAGGTCGTATTTTTACCCCGTCTAAAAGTGTCCAAAAATTGCGCGAGAAAATCGCGAAATTCACGATTTTCGCGAAAAGGTGCCAAAGTTATTTGATTAGCTTGAGAGATCCGCGGTAGCTCGAGAGCCGGGATGGGTGTCGAACTAAGCTCGAAGAACCCGAAATTAAAATAGGCCTGTTTTTTTTCCCGGAGCCCGAACGATATTACCTAAAAAAGCGTAAGAATTTCGAAAATTTTTGACGTCTACGAAAATTTGATAAATAATTTCCAAGAGCATAGAGGTAATTTCAATCATGTTTGACGTTTCGAAAAGGGTTTTTGCAGTTTTCGGAAACTCGAGTCGATTATTATATAAATAATGCCAAAATAGGAAAAATAAATGCTAGAGAATCATTCTCCATATCCTGTAGCATCTACAGGTACCCATATTTCGGCTCGATATGTACAGGTAAGTTTGCAATTTTCGATATTACGAAACCACCTCGGTTAAGCACCGTTCATAACCTTCGTTTTGGCCCTGAATATTTTCAGTAATTTCGTGATTTTTAGCGTTGAAATTGCCAAAATAAATTTATATTAGGAAAGTCGAGGTCACTATTCAGCCAAAACTAACTTAAAATTTTATAATTTCCATAATTTTTCAATTCGTATAACGTGTTTTCCTGTCATTCGGGTAGAAGTGTTGTTGGAGCCTTAGGCCAGTTTCATTTGATTGTTGACAGACCGTGAAAAAATTGATGTAAATTTTTAAGGTTTAATTATTATTCAAATTAAAGGATATATTTACTACATTTCTCCCCGTACAATAGCATAGCAGTGATAGCACTTCGAAGCTCACATCACAGATGAATTTTTTCCCATAATCCGAAAGTTAGGTTATTATTGAATTTCCAGATATGAAAGACAGTTCTTGGACGTGAATCTGTATCAAAATCAGATGTAATAACTGAAGGTTTATTTTGTCACTAACAATACTTATTTTTCAGGCACATATAAATTCATCATATCAAGAAATGTATGAAATTCACAAATGTCAAATATCATCTCTCGGAAAGTCTCATTTTAAATAAAAAAAGCTTCTTCAGGGGTAAGCTTCTAAGCAATTGTTTCAGAAGAGATAGTATTTGAAGTATATGATCCATTTGTCAAGTTTACATAATGGATTTCAGATTAAATTACATGCAAACTCACAGAATGAGAAACATCCTTAATCTTGGTGTATGAACATAAGAATTTCTAGATAACAAACGGTTCTTGGGGGTGAGTCTGCACAGAAAATCGACCAGGAGATTCTATATTTTATAATTGAAATTTATTTTCAGGCATATATAAATTTATCAGATCAAGAAATGTATAATATCATCTCTCGGACAGTGTTATTTGGTAAAAAAAAAGTTTTTTCAGAGTAAGTTCATAAAGCAATTCGTTCAGGAGAGTTTCCATGTGAAGTAGATGATCTTTTTCTCTTCTTTTCAACTGAGTACATCAGATTTCTGACAACGTTCAAGCAATTGGGTAGTGTATGGAGATGATTTTCTTAGTCTAGATCTATGGCAAAATACGTTTTGAGATAAGTTATTCTGTTGGAATTATATAATGATTATTGAAACACAATCTATGAGTGAGCTTTTGCGTTAAAATTCTATGTTTATAGACATTTGTCGAGTTTTCTCATTCAAGGTAAGATTTTTCTCTTATCGTAGAGAGAGGGACTCTGTAGGTTTTTGTTCGAAATAAACTGAATTAAATGTTATAATACTTGAAATCTTCATAATTAGGCTTCTTTTCAATTGCATATAACAGATTCTGGCCAATTTTCAAGCTTTTTGATTGGTGTACAAGGATTATTCTATTCGCTCATTCCAGATAATAGGAGAAATGTTTTCAATTAACTCATTCGAGTGGAATAATAAAATGATTATTGGGATGATAAAAAGATTATTGAAACACAATCTATGAGTAAGGTTTGACGTAAAAATTCTATATTTATATAGATTTTCGCCAAGTTTTTGTCATTTGAGGTTAGTTTTTTTTCTTATCGTAGATGAAGGGATTTTGTAGATTTTTGTTCAAAATGAACTGAATTAAATATTATGATGCTTGAAATTTTTTTAATTAGGCTTCTTTCCCATTCCATATAACAGATTTTGGCCAATTTTTAAGCTTTTTGATTATTGTACGAGGATTATTGTATTTAATCATTCCAGATAAAAGGAAAAATGTTTTCGAATAACTTATTCGAGTGGAATGATATAATGATTATTGGAATACAATGGCAGGGTGTGTTTTTTGCGTTAAAATTCTACTTTTATAGACTTTTGGCCAGTTATTCTCATTTCAGGTTAGTTTTCTGTTTCATCGTAGAGTAAGAACTTTGTGAGTTTCAATTCAAGATGAACTGAATGCATGGAATCTCCGTTATAAGGCTTCTGTCCAACTGAATTTAACTGATTTTTGAGCAGTGTATGAGATTATTTGTTTTCTTTCGTGAAATTTGCGACAATGCCTGTATATATCGAACTGTGTGAGTTATGTGTGATACTCAGTATTGTATAGTATTCGCGTATCATTAAGTGCGAGGGCCGTAGGCCCGAGCTACGGGCGGAAGGCGAATCGCGAGGGCCGAAGGCCCGAGCTACGGACAAAAGGGGAATCTGTCCATGAAGGCGAATCTACCTACAAGGTGGATCTCCTGGCTATACTGATCTGCCAAAAAAGGTAAATCTATCAATAAAGGTAGATCTATGGGCTTACTAGTTAATACTATAACGTTGATAAAAAATGATCACCGAATCGTATCAAATTTTTTGCCACGTTGAAGTGTCTGGGGAGGGTATGGGAAATTTGAAATGGCGAGCGCCGAAGGCGCGTGGCCAGGTAGAGCGGTATATGGAACGCTAGAGTAAGAATCGAGCTTTCCGAAAATGCCTAGATCGTATTTTTACCCCGTCTAGAAGTGTCCGAAAATTGCGTGAAAAAATCGCGAAATTCACGATTTTCGCAAAAAGATACCAAAATGATTTGATTAGCTTGAGAGATCCGCGGTAGCTCGAGAGCCGGGATGGGTGTCGAACTAAGCTCGAAGAACCCGAAATTAAAATAGGCCTGTTTTTTTTCCCGGAGCCCGAACGATATTACCTAAAAAAGCGTAAGAATTTTGAAAATTTTTGACGTCTATTAAAAATCGAGTGACATTCCACAAAATTAAATTATTTTCTATTGATTATCAGAGAAAATTAAGTGAAAGTGCACTTTAACAATCGATGTCAGAGTGTGATTTAAAGGTTAACGTCAGTTTTGACGGCTTGGCAGCGATCACAGAACGAGGTGCCTTGAATCGATCGGGCTTTTAAAAAACGTTTTTGGCCTAGATATTTATAAAAGGGGAATCGAGCGAGGGCCGAAGGCCCGAGCTCGAACAAAAGGCGTATCGCGAGGGCCGAAGGCCCGAGCTACGGACGAAAGGCGAATCTGCCAGTAAAGGTGAATCTACCTACAAGGTGGATCTCCTGGCTATACTAGTTAATACTATAACGTTGATAAAAAATGATCACCGAATCGTATCAAATTTTTTGCCATGTTGAAGTGTCGGTGGAGGGTATGGGAAATTTGAAATGGCGAGCGCCGAAGGCGCGTGGTCGGGTAAAGCGGTAAATGGAACGCAAGACTAAGAATCGAGCTTTCCGAAAATGCCTAGATCGTATTTTTACCCCGTCTAAAAGTGTCCGAAAATTGCGTGAGAAAATCGCGAAATTCACGATTTTCGCGAAAAGGTGCCAAAGTTATTTGATTAGCTTGAGAGATCCGCGGTAGCTCGAGAGCCGGGATGGGTGTCGAACTAAGCTCGAAGAACCCGAAATTAAAATAGGCCTGTTTTTTTTTCCCGGAGCCCGAACGATATTACCTAAAAAAGCGTAAGAATTTCGAAAATTTTTGACGTCTACGAAAATTTGATAAATTAATTTCCAAGAGCATAGAGGTAATTTCATCACGTCTGACGTTTCGAAAGGGGTTTTTGCAGTTTTCGGAAACTCGAGTCGATTATTATATGAATAATGCCAAAATAGGGAAGATAAATGCTAGAGAATCATTCTCCATATCCTGTAGCATCTCCAGGTACCCATATTTCGGCTCAATATGTACAGGTAAGTTTGCAATTTTCGATATTACGAAACCACCTCGGTTAAGCACCGTTCAGAACCTTCGTTTTGGCCCTGAATATTTTCAGTAATTTCGTGATTTTTAGCGTTGAAATTGCCAAAATAAATTTATATTAGGAAAGTCGAGGTCACTATTCAGACAAAACTAACTTAAAATTCTAAAATTTCCATAATTTTTCAATTCCTATAACGTGTTTTCCTGTCATTTATGTAACAGTGTTGTGGGAGCTTTAGGCCAGTTTCATTTGACTGTTGACAGACCGTAAAAAAATTGATGCAAATTTTCAGAGACAGGTTGTCTCTGCAAATTTTTAAGGTTTAATTATTATTGGAATTATTAGAGGATATATTTAATATATTTACTTCATTTTTCTCCGTACGATAGCACTTCGAAGCTAACATCACAGTTGAATTTTTTCCCTTAATGGGAAAGTTAGGTTATTATTGAATTCTTAGATATAAAACACAGTTCTTGGACGTGAATCTGTATGAGAGATCGGATATTATAACTGATAGTATATTTTGTAACTAATAAATACTTATTTTTTTCAGGCATATATAAATTTATCAGATACAGAAATGAAAAAATCCTAGAATGGCAATTATCATCCCTCGGAGAGACTGTATTAGAAATAAAAAACCTTCTTCAGGGGTAAAGTCCTGAAGCAGTTCGTTCAGGAGAGCTTCTATTTGAAATATATGATCTATTTTTCAAGTTTACATAATGTATTTCATATTAAATTACATACAAACTCATAGAATGACAAATATGTTTACTTGGTGTATAAATATGAGAATTTATAGATAACAACCTGTTCTTGGGGGTAAGTCTGTGTATAAAATCAACCAGGATATTCAATATTTAATAATTAATATTCATTTTCAGGCACACATGAATTTGTCAGCTCATGAAATGTAAAGCAATGTCAAAAAAGCATGTATGGGTGAGAGTTTATTGAAATAAGAAAGGTTCTTCATGGATAAGCTTCTAGAGCAATTCGTTCAGGAGAGTCTTTATTTGAAGTATATGATCTATTTTTCGGTTAATATATTTCAGATTAATTACATGCAAACTCATAGAATGGCAAATATCGTTTTTTCAGGTATATAAACATGAGATTTTATACATAACACACCGTTCTTGGGGCTAAGTCTGTATAGAAAATCAACCAGGAGGTTCTGTTTTTCATAATTAATATTCAGTTTCAGGCACACATAAATTTATCAGATCATAAATCACCGTTCACACCGTTCTTGGGGCTAAGTCTGTATTGAAAATCAACCAGGAGGTTCTGTATTTCATAATTAATATTCAGTTTCAGGCACACATAAATTTATCAGATCATGAAATGTCATGTCAAAAAAGCATGTATCGGAGAGAGTTAATTGAAATAAAAAAGGTTCTTCATGGATGAGCTTCTAGAGCAATTCGTTCAGGAGAGTTTTTATTTGAAGTATATGATCTATTTTACAAGTTCACATAATATATTTCATATACATTACATGCAAACCCATAGAATGACAAATATCCTTTTTTAAGGTATATAAACATGAGATTTTATACATAACACACTGTTCTTGGGGCTAAGTCTGTATAGAAAATCAACCAGGAGGTTCTGTATTTCATAATTAATATTCAGTTTTAGGCACACATAAATTTATCAGATCATGAAATGTAATGTCATGTCAAAAAAGCATGTATCGGAGAGAGTTAATTGAAATAAAAAAGGTTCTTCATGGATAAGCTTCTAGAGCAATTCGTTCAGGAGAGTCTTTATTTGAAGTATATGATCTATTTTACAAGTTCACATAATATATTTCATATACATTACATGCAAACCCATAGAATGACAAATATCCTTCTTTAAGGTATATAAACATGAGATTTTATACATAACACACCGTTCTTGGGGCTGAGTCTGTATAGTAAATCAACCAGGAGGTTCTGTATTTCATAATCAATATTCAGTTTTAGGCACACATAAATTTATCAGATCATGAAATGTAATGTCATGTCAAAAAAGCATGTATCGGAGAGAGTTAATTGAAATAAAAAAGGTTCTTCATGGATAAGCTTCTAGAGCAATTCGTTCAGGAGAGTTTTTATTTGAAGTATATGATCTATTTTACAAGTTCACATAATATATTTCATATACATTACATGCAAACCCATAGAATGACAAATATCCTTTTTTAAGGTATATAAACATGAGATTTTATACATAACACACTGTTCTTGGGGCTAAGTCTGTATAGAAAATCAACCAGGAGGTTCTGTATTTCATAATTAATATTCAGTTTTAGGCACACATAAATTTATCAGATCATGAAATGTAATGTCATGTCAAAAAAGCATGTATCGGAGAGAGTTAATTGAAATAAAAAAGGTTCTTCATGGATAAGCTTCTAGAGCAATTCGTTCAGGAGAGTTTTTATTTGAAGTATATGATCTATTTTACAAGTTCACATAATATATTTCATATGTTTTACATGCAAACTCATAAAATAACAAATATCCTTTTTTTTTAGGTATATAAACATGAGATTTTATACATAAAGGTAAGCGCACATACATCGTCATCGGACGGACGGCATGGAAGGAACGGCACGGCAGCGGCGGAATTTTTATGAAGGTATCGCACATATAACATCGGAATCGCCGGAGGAATAGATAAGTTGCGAATGTCTTCAAGCGGTGAGGAACTAGCGTTTGTTCTGGAGGAAGAAGAGTTTCAAAAGCGAAGGAATCGTAGGCGAATGTGGATACATGACATATGTAAAAAAGGAAGGATTTTGGAGAATATGTTCATTTATTTCCGGACTTGATGAAGGACGAAAAAAAAATGGATGCTATAATTTCTTTCACTTAAATTGTACAGGGTGGGCAAATTTCGATGTTTTAGCACTACAGCTTTTACACCAGTGGAGAAAGACAAAATCTGATACCCCATTCTCGTTAATACTATAACGTTGATAAAAAATGATCACTGAATCGTATCAAATTTTTTGCCACGTTGAAGTGTCGGTGGAGGGTATGGGAAATTTGAAATGGCGAGCGCCGAAGGAGCGTGGCCGGGTAGAGCGGTAAATGGAACGCAAGAGTAAGAATCGAGCTTTCCGAAAATGCCTAGATCGTATTTTTACCCCGTCTAGAAGTGTCCGAAAATTGCGTGAGAAAATCGCGAAATTCACGATTTTCGCGAAAAGGTACCAATTTGATTTGATTAGCTTGAGAGATCCGCGGTAGCTCGAGAGCCGGGATGGGTGTCGAACTAAGCTCGAAGAACCCGAAATTAAAATAGGCCTGTTTTTTTTTCCCGGAGCCCGAACGATATTACCTAAAAAAGCGTAAGAATTTTGAAAATTTTTGACGTCTATTAAAAATCGAGTGACATTCCACAAAATTAAATTATTTTCTATTGATTATCAGAGAAAATTAAGTGAAAGTGCACTTTGACAATCGATGTCAGAATGTGATTTAAAGGTTAACGTCAGTTTTGACGGCTTGGCAGCGATCACAGAACGAGGTGCCTTAAATCGATCGGGCTTTTAAAAAACGTTTTTGGCCTAGATATTTATAAAAGGGGAATCGAGCGAGGGCCGAAGGCCCGAGCTACGGACGAAAGGCGAATCTGCCAGTAAAGGTGAATCTACCTACAAGGTGGATCTCCTGGCTATACTAGTTAATACTATAACGTTGATAAAAAATGATCACCGAATCGTATCAAATTTTTTGCCATGTTGAAGTGTCGGGGGAGGGTATGGGAAATTTGAAATGCCGAGCGCCGAAGGCGAGACGCAGGGACATGCTGGGTATAAAAATCTAGAGGAAGAATCGAGCTTTCAGAAAATGCCTAGATCATATTTTTACCCCGTCTAGAAGTGTCCGAAAATTGCGTGAGAAAATCGCGAAATTCACGATTTTCGCGAAAAGATACCAAAATGATTTGATTAGCTTGAGAGATCCGCGGTAGCTCGAGAGCCGGGATGGGTGTCGAACTAAGCTCGAAGAACCCGAAATTAAAATAGGCCTGTTTTTTTTCCCGGAGCCCGAACGATATTACCTAAAAAAGCGTAAGAATTTCGAAAATTTTTGACGTCTACGAAAATTTGATATGAATTTCCAAGAGCATAGAGGAAATTTCGATCACGTCTGACGTTTCGAAAGGGGTTTTTGCAGTTTTCGGAAACTCGAGTCTCGAGTCGATTATTATATGAATAATTCCAAAATAGGGAAGATAAATGCTAGAGAATCATTCTCCATTGCCTGTAGCATCTCCAGGTACCCATATTTCGGCTCAATATGTACAGGTAAGTTTGCAATTTTCGATTTAACGAAACCACCTCAGTTAGCACCGTTCATAACCTTCCTTTTGGCCCTGAATTTTTTCAGTAATTTCGTGATTTTTAGCGTTGAAATTGCCAAAATAAATTTATATTAGGAATGTTGAGGTCACCTTGCAGATAAAAATAAATTAAAATTTTAAAATTTCCATAATTTTTCAATTCCTATAACGTGTTTTCCTGTCATTTTGGTAACACTGTTGAGGGAGCCTCAGGCCAGTTTCATTTTACTGTTGACAGACCGTGAAAAAATTGATGCAAATTTTTAAGGTTTATTTAATTATTATTGAAATTGAAGGATATATCATAGGATATATTCACTACATTTCTCTCTGTACGATAGCACTTCGAAGCTCACATCACAATTGAATTTTTTCCCATAATCGGAAAGTTAGGTTATTATTGAAGAGATATGAAAGAAAGTTCTTGGACGTGAATCTGTATCAAAATCGGATGTAATAACTGATAGTTTATTTTGTCACTAATAATACTTATTTTTCAGGCACATATAAATTTATCATATCAAGAAATGTATAGAATTCATAAATGTCAAATATCATCTCTCGGGAAGTCTCATTTTAAATAAAAAAAGCTTCTTCAGGGGTGAGCTTCTAAGCAATTGGTTCAGAAGAGTTTGTATTTGAAGCATATGATCCATTTGTCAAGTTTACATTATGAATTTCAGATTAAATTACATGCAAACTCATAGAATGAGAAACTTCCTTATTCTTGGTGTATGAACATAAGAATTTCTAGATAACAAACGGTTCTTGGGGGTGAGTCTGCACAGAAAATCGACCAGGAGATTCTATATTTCATAATTAAAATTTATTTTCAGGCACATATAAATTTATCAGATCAAGAAATGTATAATATAATATCATTTCTCGGACAGTGTTATTTGGTAAAAAAGAGGTAGTTCAGAGTAAGTTTATAAAGCAATTCATTCAGGATAGTTTCTATGTGAAGTAAATGATCTATTTCGCTTTTTTTCAACTGAATACAACAGATTTCTGACAACTTTCATGCAATAGGGTAGTGTACGGAGATGATTTTCTTAGTCTAGATCTATGGAAAAATGTTTTGAGATAAGTTATTCATTTGGAATGATATAATGATTATTGAAACATAATCTATGAGTGAGTTTTTGCGTTAAAATTCTATATTTATAGACATTTGTCAAGTTTTCTCATTCAAGGTAAGATTGTTACCCTTATCGTAGAGAGAAGGACTCTGTAGGTTTTTGTTCAAAATAAACTGAATGAAATGTTATAATACTTGAAATCTTCATAATAAGGCTTCTTTTCAATTCCATATGACAGATTTTGGCCAATTTTTGAGCTTTTTGATTAGTGTACAAGGATTATTATATTTACTCATTCCAGATAATAGGAGAAATGTTTTCAAATAACTCATTCAAGTGGAATAATAAAATGTTTATTGGGATGATAAAAAAAATATTGAAACACAATCTATGAGTAAGTTTCAACGTAAAAATTCTATATATGTATAGACTTTCGCCAAGTTTTTGTCATTTGGGGTTAGTTTTTTTTTTTCTTATCGTAGATGAAAGGATTTTGTAGATTTTGTTCAAAATAAACTGAATTAAATATTATGATGCTTGAAATTTTTATAATTAGGCTTCTTTCCCATTCCATATAACATATTTCTGCCAATTTTTAAGCTTTTTGATTATTGTACGAGGATTATTGTATTTAATCATTCCAGATGGCAGGAAAAATGTTTTCGAATAACTTATTTGAGTGGAATGATATAATGATTATTGGAATACAATAGCAGGGTGTTTTTTTTTGCGTTAAAATTCTACTTTTATAGACTTTTGACCAGTTATTCTCATTTCAACTTAGTTTTTTGTTTCATCGTAAAGAAAGAACTTTGTAAGTTTCTATTCAAGATGAACTGAATGCATGGAATCTCCGTTATAAGGCTTCTGTCCAACTGAATATAACTGATTTTTGCCAATTTTTAAGCAGTGTATGAGATTATTTGTATTTTTTCGTGAAATTTGCGACAATGCCTGTATATATCGAACGCTGTGAGTTATGTGTGATACTCAGTATTGTATGGTATTCGCGTATTATTAAGTGCGAGGGCCGTAGGCCCGAGCTACGGTCGAAAGGTGAATGGCGAGGGCCGAAGGCCCGAGCTACTGACGAAAGGCGTGGGCCGTAGGCCCGAGCTAAGGCGGAAGGCGAATCAAGAGGGCCGTAGGCCCGAGCTACGGACAAAAGGCGAATCTGTCCATGAAGGCGAATCTACCTACAAGGTGGATCTCCTGGCTATACTGATCTGCCAAAAAAGGTAGATCAGGGTAAAGGTAGATCTCCTGGCTATACTAGTTAATACTATAACGTTGATAAAAATGATCACCGAATCGTATCAAATTTTTTGCCATGTTGAAGTGTCGGGGGAGGGTATGGGAAATTTGAAATGCCGAGCGCCGAAGGCGCGTGGCCGGGTAGAGCGGTAAATGGAACGCAAGAGTAAGAATCGAGCTTTCAGAAAATGCCTAGATCGTATTTTTACCCCGTCTAGAAGTGTCCGAAAATTGCGTGAGAAAATCGCGAAATTCACGATTTTCGCGAAAAGGTACCAATTTGATTTGATTAGCTTGAGAGATCCGCGGTAGCTCGAGAGCCGGGATGGGTGTCGAACTAAGCTCGAAGAACCCGAAATTAAAATAGGCCTGTTTTTTTCCCCGGAGCCCGAACGATATTACCTAAAAAAGCGTAAGAATTTTGAAAATTTTTGACGTCTATTAAAAATCGAGTGACATTCCACAAAATTAAATTATTTTCTATTGATTATCAGAGAAAATTAAGTGAAAGTGCACTTTGACAATCGATGTCAGAGTGTGATTTAAAGGTTAACGTCAGTTTTGACGGCTTGGCAGCGATCACAGAACGAGGTGCCTTAAAACGATCGGGCTTTTAAAAAACGTTTTTGGCCTAGATATTCATAAAAGGGGAATCGAGCGAGGGCCGAAGGCCCGAGCTACGAACAAAAGGCGTATCGCGAGGGCCGTAGGCCCGAGCTACGGACGAAAGGCGAATCTGCCAGTAAAGGTGAATCTACCTACAAGGTGGATCTCCTGGCTATACTAGTTAATACTATAACGTTGATAAAAATGATCACCGAATCGTATCAAATTTTTTGCCATGTTGAAGTGTCGGGGGAGGGTATGGGAAATTTGAAATGCCGAGCGCCGAAGGCGCGTGGCCGGGTAGAGCGGTAAATGGAACGCAAGAGTAAGAATCGAGCTTTCAGAAAATGCCTAGATCGTATTTTTACCCCGTCTAGAAGTGTCCGAAAATTGCGTGAGAAAATCGCGAAATTCACGATTTTCGCGAAAAGGTACCAATTTGATTTGATTAGCTTGAGAGATCCGCGGTAGCTCGAGAGCCGGGATGGGTGTCGAACTAAGCTCGAAGAACCCGAAATTAAAATAGGCCTGTTTTTTTTCCCGGAACCCGAACGATATTACCTAAAAAAGCGTAAGAATTTTGAAAATTTTTGACGTCTATTAAAAATCGAGTGACATACCACAAAATTAAATTATTTTCTATTGATTATCAGAGAAAATTGAGTGAAAGTGCACTTTGACAATCGATGTCAGAGTGTGATTTAAAGGTTAACGTCAGTTTTGACGGCTTGGCAGCGATCACAGAACGAGGTGCCTTAAATCGATCGGGCTTTTAAAAAACGTTTTTGGCCTAGATATTTATAAAAGGGGAATCGAGCGAGGGCCGAAGGCCCGAGCTACGAACAAAAGGCGTATCGCGAGGGCCTTAAGGCCCGAGCTACGGACGAAAGGCGAATCTGCCAGTAAAGGTGAATCTACCTACAAGGTGGATCTCCTGGCTATACTAGTTAATACTATAACGTTGATAAAAAATGATCACTGAATCGTATCAAATTTTTTGCCACGTTGAAGTGTCGGTGGAGGGTATGGGAAATTTGAAATGGCGAGCGCCGAAGGCGCGTGGCCGGGTAGAGCGGTAAATGGAACGCAAGAGTAAGAATCGAGCTTTCCGAAAATGCCTAGATCGTATTTTTACCCCGTCTAGAAGTGTCCGAAAATTGCGTGAGAAAATCGCGAAATTCACGATTTTCGCGAAAATGTACCAAATTGATTTGATTAGCTTGAGAGATCCGCGGTAGCTCGAGAGCCGGGATGGGTGTCGAACTAAGCTCGAAGAACCCGAAATTAAAATAGGCCTGTTTTTTTTCCCGGAGCCCGAACGATATTACCTAAAAAAGCGTAAGAATTTTGAAAATTTCTGACGTCTATTAAAAATCGAGTGACATTCCACAAAATTAAATTATTTTCTATTGATTATCAGAGAAAATTAAGTGAAAGTGCACTTTGACAATCGATGTCAGATTGTGATTTAAAGGTTAACGTCAGTTTTGACGGCTTGGCAGCGATCACAGAACGAGGTGCCTTAAATCGATCGGGCTTTTAAAAAACGTTTTTGGCCTAGATATTTATAAAAGGGGAATCGAGCGAGGGCCGAAGGCCCGAGCTACGAACAAAAGGCGTATCGCGAGGGCCGAAGGCCCGAGCTACGGACGAAAGGCGAATCTGCCAGTAAAGGTGAATCTACCTACAAGGTGGATCTCCTGGCTATACTAGTTAATACTATAACGTTGATAAAAAATGATCACTGAATCGTATCAAATTTTTTGCCATGTTGAAGTGTTGGGGGAGGGTATGGGAAATTTGAGATGGTGAGCGCCGAAGGCGCGTGGCTGGGTAGAGCGGTACATGGAACGCTAGAAGAAGAATCGAGCTCTCCGAAAATGCCTAGATCGTATTTTTACCCCGTCTAAAAGTGTCCGAAAATTGCGTGAGAAAATCGCGAAATTCACGATTTTCGCGAAAAGGTGCCAAAGTTATTTGATTAGCTTGAGAGATCCGCGGTAGCTCGAGAGCCGGGATGGGTGTCGAACTAAGATCGAAGGACCCGAAATTAAAATAGGCCTGTTTTTTTTCCCGGAGTCCGAACGAAATTTCCCAAAAAAGCGTAAGAAATTTGAAAATTTTTGACGTCTATTAAAAATCGAGTGACATTCCACAAAATTAAATTATTTTCTATTGATTATCAGAGAAAATTAAGTGAAAGTGCACTTTGACAATCGATGTCAGAGTGTGATTTAAAGGTTAACGTCAGTTTTGACGGCTTGGCAGCGATCACAGAACGAGGTGCCTTAAATCGATCGGGCTTTTAAAAAACGTTTTTGGCCTAGATATTTATAAAAGGGGAATCGAGCGAGGGCCGAAGGCCCGAGCTACGAACAAAAGGCGTATCGCGAGGGCCGTAGGCCCGAGCTACGGACGAAAGGCGAATCTGCCAGTAAAGGTGAATCTACCTACAAGGTGGATCTCCTGGCTATACTAGTCAATATAATTACGTTGATAAAAATGATCACTGAATCGTATCAAATTTTTTGCCATGTTGAAGTGTCGGGGGAGGGTATGGGAAATTTGAAATGGCGAGCGCCGAAGGCGCGTGGCCGGGTAGAGCGGTACATGGATAGCTAGAGGAAGAATCGAGCTTTCAGAAAATGCCTAGATCGTATTTTTACCCCGTCTAAAAGTGTCCGAAAATTGCGTTAGAAAATCGCGAAATTCACGATTTTCGCGAAAAGGTACCAAATTGATTTGATTAACTTGAGGGATCCGCGGTAGCTCGAGAGCCGGGATGGGTGTCGAACTAAGCTCGAAGAACCCGAAATTAAAATAGGCCTGTTTTTTTTCCCGGAGCCCGAACGATATTACCTAAAAAAGCGTAAGAATTTTGAAAATTTTTGACGTCTATTAAAAATCGAGTGACATTCCACAAAATTAAATTATTTTCTATTGATTATCAGAGAAAATTAAGTGAAAGTGCACTTTGACAATCGATGTCAGAGTGTGATTTAAAGGTTAACGTCAGTTTTGACGGCTTGGCAGCGATCACAGAACGAGGTGCCTTAAATCGATCGGGCTTTTAAAAAACATTTTTGGCCTAGATATTTATAAAAGGGGAATCGAGCGAGGGCCGAAGGCCCGAGCTACGGACGAAAGGCGAATCTGCCAGTAAAGGTGAATCTACCTACAAGGTGGATCTCCTGGCTATACTAGTTAATACTATAACGTTGATAAAAAATGATCACCGAATCGTATCAAATTTTTTGCCATGTTGAAGTGTCGGTGGAGGGTATGGGAAATTTGAAATGGCGAGCGCCGAAGGCGCGTGGCCGGGTAGAGCGGTAAATGGAACGCAAGAGTAAGAATCGAGCTTTCCGAAAATGCCTAGATCGTATTTTTAACCCGTCTAGAAGTGTCCGAAAATTGCGTGAGAAAATCGCGAAATTCACGATTCTCGCGAAAGGTGCCAAACTGATTTGATTAGCTTGAGAGATCCGCGGTAGTTCGAGAGCCGGGATGGGTGTCGAACGGAGCTCGAAGAACCCGAAATTAAAATAGGCCTGTTCTTTTTCCCGGAGCCCGAACGAAATTTCCTAAAAAAGCGTAAGAATTTTGAAAATTTTTGACGTCTATTAAAAATCGAGTGACATTCCACAAAATTAAATTATTTTCTATTGATTATCAGAGAAAATTAAGTGAAAGTGCACTTTGACAATCGATGTCAGAGTGTGATTTAAAGGTTAACGTCAGTTTTGACGGCTTGGCAGCGATCACAGAACGAGGTGCCTTAAATCGATCGGGCTTTTAAAAAACGTTTTTGGCCTAGATATTTATAAAAGGGGAATCGAGCGAGGGCCGAAGGCCCGAGCTACGAACAAAAGGCGTATCGCGAGGGCCGTAGGCCCGAGCTACGGACGAAAGGCGAATCTGCCAGTAAAGGTGAATCTACCTACAAGGTGGATCTCCTGGCTATACTAGTTAATACTATAACGTTGATAAAAAATGATCACCGAATCGTATCAAATTTTTTGCCACGTTGAAGTGTCGGTGGAGGGTATGGGAAATTTGAAATGGCGAGCGCCGAAGGCGCGTGGCCGGGTAGAGCGGTAAATGGAACGCAAGAGTAAGAATCGAGCTTTCCGAAAATGCCTAGATCGTATTTTTACCCCGTCTAGAAGTGTCCGAAAATTGCGTGAGAAAATCGCGAAATTCACGATTTTCGCGAAAAGGTACCAATTTGATTTGATTAGCTTGAGAGATCCGCGGTAGCTCGAGAGCCGGGATGGGTGTCGAACTAAGCTCGAAGAACCCGAAATTAAAATAGGCCTGTTTTTTTTCCCGGAGCCCGAACGATATTACCTAAAAAAGCGTAAGAATTTTGAAAATTTTTGACGTCTATTAAAAATCGAGTGACATTCCACAAAATTAAATTATTTTCTATTGATTATCAGAGAAAATTAAGTGAAAGTGCACCTTGACAATCGATGTCAGAGTGTGATTTAAAGGTTAACGTCAGTTTTGACGGCGTGGCAGCGATCACAGAACGAGGTGCCTCAAATCGATCGGGCTTTTAAAAAACGTTTTTGGCCTATATATTTATAAAAGGGGAATCGAGCGAGGGCCGAAGGCCCGAGCTACGAACAAAAGGCGTATCGCGAGGGCCGTAGGCCCGAGCTACGTACGAAAGGCGAATCTGCCAGTAAAGGTGAATCTACCTACAAGGTGGATTTCCTGGCTATACTAGTTAATACTATAACGTTGATAAAAAATGATCACCGAATCGTATCAAATTTTTTGCCATGTTGAAGTGTCGTTGGAGGGTATGGGAAATTTGAAATGGCGAGCGCCGAAGGCGCGTGGCCGGGTAGAGCGGTAAATGGAACGCAAGAGTAAGAATCGAGCTTTCCGAGAATGCCTAGATCGTATTTTTACCCCGTCTAGAAGTGTCCGAAATTTGCGTGAGAAAATCGCGAAATTCACGATTTTCGCGAAAAGGTACCAATTTGATTTGATTAGCTTGAGAGATCCGCGGTAGCTCGAGAGCCGGGATGGGTGTCGAACTAAGCTCGAAGAACCCGAAATTAAAATAGGCCTGTTTTTTTTTCCCGGAGCCCGAACGATATCACCTAAAAAAGCGTAAGAATTTTGAAAATTTTTGACGTCTATTAAAAATCGAGTGACATTCCACAAAATTAAATTATTTTCTATTGATAATCAGAGAAAATTAAGTGAAAGTGCACTTTGACAATCGATGTCAGAGTGTGATTTAAAGGTTAACGTCAGTTTTGACGGCTTGGCAGCGATCACAGAACGAGGTGCCTTAAATCGATCGGGCTTTTAAAAAACGTTTTTGGCCTAGATATTTATAAAAGGGGAATCGAGCGAGGGCCGAAGGCCCGAGCTACGAACAAAAGGCGTATCGCGAGGGCCGTAGGCCCGAGCTACGTACGAAAGGCGAATCTGCCAGTAAAGGTGAATCTACCTACAAGGTGGATCTCCTGGCTATACTGATCTGCCAAAAAAGGTAGATCTATCAATAAAGGTAGATCTATGGGCTTACTAGTTTAATACTATAACGTTGATAAAAAATGATCACTGAATCGTATCAAATTTTTTGCCACGTTGAAGTGTCGGTGGAGGGTATGGGAAATTTGAAATGGCGAGCGCCGAAGGCGCGTGGCCGGGTAGAGCGGTAAATGGAACGCAAGAGTAAGAATCGAGCTTTCCGAAAATGCCTAGATCGTATTTTTACCCCGTCTAGAAGTGTCCGAAAATTGCGTGAGAAAATCGCGAAATTCACGATTTTCGCGAAAAGGTACCAATTTGATTTGATTAGCTTGAGAGATCCGCGGTAGCTCGAGAGCCGGGATGGGTGTCGAACTAAGCTCGAAGAACCCGAAATTAAAATAGGCCTGTTTTTTTTCCCGGAGCCCGAACGATATTACCTAAAAAAGCGTAAGAATTTTGAAAATTTTTGACGTCTATTAAAAATCGAGTGACATTCCACAAAATTAAATTATTTTCTATTGATTATCAGAGAAAATTAAGTGAAAGTGCACTTTGACAATCGATGTCAGAGTGTGATTTAAAGGTTAACGTCAGTTTTGACGGCTTGGCAGCGATCACAGAACGAGGTGCCTTAAATCGATCGGGCTTTTAAAAAACGTTTTTGGCCTAGATATTTATAAAAGGGGAATCGAGCGAGGGCCGAAGGCCCGAGCTACGAACAAAAGGCATATCGCGAGGGCCGAAGGCCCGAGCTACGGACGAAAGGCGAATCTGCCAGTAAAGGTGAATCTACCTACAAGGTGGGTCTCCTGGCTATACTAGTTAATACTATAACGTTGATAAAAAATGATCACCGAATCGTATCAAATTTTTTGCCATGTTGAAGTGTCGGTGGAGAGTATGGGAAATTTGAAATGGCGAGCGCCGAAGGCGCGTGGCCGGGTAGAGCGGTACATGGAACGCAAGAGTAAGAATCGAGCTTTCCGAAAATGCCTAGATCGTATTTTTACCCCGTCTAGAAGTGTCCGAAAATTGCGTGAGAAAATCGCGAAATTCACGATTTTCGCGAAAAGGTACCAATTTGATTCGATTAGCTTGAGAGATCCGCGGTAGCTCGAGAGCCGGGATGGGTGTCGAACTAAGCTCGAAGAACGCGAAATTAAAATAGGCCTGTTTTTTTTCCCGGAGCCCGAACGATAATACCTAAAAAAGCGTAAGAATTTTGAAAATTTTTGACGTCTATTAAAAATCGAGTGACATTCCACAGAATTAAATTATTTTCTATTGATTATCAGAGAAAATTAAGTGAAAGTGCACTTTGACAATCGATGTCAGAGTGTGATTTAAAGGTTAACGTCAGTTTTGACGGCTTGGCAGCGATCACAGAACGAGGTGCCTTAAATCGATCGGGCTTTTAAAAAACGTTTTTGGCCTAGATATTTATAAAAGGGGAATCGAGCGAGGGCCGAAGGCCCGAGCTACGGACGAAAGGCGAATCTGCCAGTAAAGGTGAATCTACCTACAAGGTGGATCTCCTGGCTATACTAGTTAATACTATAACGTTGATAAAAAATGATCACCGAATCGTATCAAATTTTTTGCCACGTTGAAGTGTCGGTGGAGGGTATGGGAAATTTGAAATGGCGAGCGCCGAAGGCGCGTGGCCGGGTAGAGCGGTAAATGGAACGCAAGAGTAAGAATCGAGCTTTCAGAAAATGCCTAGATCGTATTTTTACCCCGTCTAGAAGTGTCCGAAAATTGCGTGAGAAAATCGCGAAATTCACGATTTTCGCGAAAAGGTACCAATTTGATTTGATTAGCTTGAGAGATCCGCGGTAGCTTGAGAGCCGGGATGGGTGTCGAACTAAGCTCGAAGAACCCGAAATTAAAATAGGCCTGTTTTTTTTCCCGGAGCCCGAACGATATTACCTAAAAAAGCGTAAGAATTTTGAAAATTTTTGACGTCTATTAAAAATCGAGTGACATTCCACAAAATTAAATTATTTTCTATTGATTATCAGAGAAAATTAAGTGAAAGTGCACTTTGACAATCGATGTCAGAGTGTGATTTAAAGGTTAACGTCAGTTTTGACGGCTTGGCTGCGATCACAGAACGAGGTGCCTTAAATCGATCGGGCTTTTAAAAAACGTTTTTGGCCTAGATATTTATAAAAGGGGAATCGAGCGAGGGCCGAAGGCCCGAGCTACGAACAAAAGGCGTATCGCGAGGGCCGAAGGCCCGAGCTACGGACGAAAGGCGAATCTGCCAGTAAAGGTGAATCTACCTACAAGGTGGATCTCCTGGCTATACTAGTTTATACTATAACGTTGATAAAAAATGATCACCGAATCGTATCAAATTTTTTGCCACGTTGAAGTGTCGGTGGAGGGTATGGGAAATTTGAAATGGCGAGCGCCGAAGGCGCGTGGCCGGATAGAGCGGTAAATGGAACGCAAGAGTAAGAATCGAGCTTTCCGAAAATGCCTAGATCGTATTTTTACCCCGTCTAGAAGTGTCCGAAAATTGTGTGAGAAAATCGCGAAATTCACGATTTTCGCGAAAAGGTACCAATTTGATTTGATTAGCTTGAGGGATCCGCGGTAGCTCGAGAGCCGGGATGGGTGTCGAACTAAGCTCGAAGAACCCGAAATTAAAATAGGCCTGTTTTTTTTCCCGGAGCCCGAACGATATTACCTAAAAAAGCGTAAGAAATTTGAAAATTTTTGACGTCTATTAAAAATCGAGTGACATTCCACAAAATTAAATTATTTTCTATTGATTATCAGAGAAAATTAAGTGAAAGTGCACTTTGACAATCGATGTCAGAGTGTGATTTAAAGGTTAACGTCAGTTTTGACGGCTTGGCAGCGATCACAGAACGAGGTGCCTTAAATCGATCGGGCTTTTAAAAAACGTTTTTGGCCTAGATATTTATAAAAGGGGAATCGAGCGAGGGCCGAAGGCCCGAGCTTCGAACAAAAGGCGTATCGCGAGGGCCGAAGGCCCGAGCTACGGACGAAAGGCGAATCTGCCAGTAAAGGTGAATCTACCTACAAGGTGGATCTCCTGGCTATACTAGTTAATACTATAACGTTGATAAAAAATGATCACCGAATCGTATCAAATTTTTTGCCAAGTTGAAGTGTCGGTGGAGGGTATGGGAAATTTGAAATGGTGAGCGCCGAAGGCGCGTGGCCGGGTAGAGCGGTAAATGAAACGCAAGAGTAAGAATCAAGCTTTCCGAAAATGACTAGATCGTATTTTTACCCCGTCTAGAAGTGTCCGAAAATTGCGTGAGAAAATCGCGAAATTCACGATTTTCGCGAAAAGATATTAAAATGATTTGATTAGCTTGAGAGATCCGCGGTAGCTCGAGAGCCGGGATGGGTGTCGAACTAAGCTCGAAGAACCCGAAATTAAAATAGGCCTGTTTTTTTTCCCGGAGCCCGAACGATATTACCTAAAAAAGCGTAAGAATTTCGAAAATTTTTGACGTCTACGAAAATTTGATATGAATTTCCAAGAGCATAGAGGTATATTCGATCACGTCTGACGTTTCGAAAGGGGTTTTTGCAGTTTTCGGAAACTCGAGTCGATTATTATATGAATAATGCCAAAATAGGGAAGATAAATGCTAGAGAATCATTCTCCATTGCCTGTAGCATCTCCAGGTACCCATATTTCGGCTCAATATGTACAGGTAAGTTTGCAATTTTCGATTTAACGAAACCACCTCAGTTAAGCACCGTTCATAACCTTCCTTTTGGCCCTGAATTTTTTCAGTAATTTCGTGATTTTTAGCGTTGAAATTGCCAAAATAAATTTATATTAGGAATGTTGAGGTCACTTTGCAGCTAAAAATAAATTAAAATTTTAAAATTTCCATAATTTTTCAATTCCTATAACGTGTTTTCCTGTCATTTTGGTAACACTGTTGAGGGAGCCTCAGGCCAGTTTCATTTTACTGTTGACAGACCGTGAAAAAATTGATGCAAATTTTTAAGGTTTATTTAATTATTATTGAAATTGAAGGATATATCATAGGATATATTTACTACATTTCTCTCCGTACGATAGCACTTCGAAGCTCACATCACAATTGAATTTTTTCCCATAATCGGAAAGTTAGGTTATTATTGAAGAGATATGAAAGAAAGTTCTTGGACGTGAATCTGTATCAAAATCGGATGTAATAACTGATAGTTTATTTTGTCACTAATAATACTTATTTTTCAGGCACATATAAATTTATCATATCAAGAAATGTATAGAATTCATAAATGTCAAATATCATCTCTCGGGAAGTCTCATTTTAAATAAAAAAAGCTTCTTCAGGGGTGAGCTTCTAAGCAATTGGTTCAGAAGAGTTTGTATTTGAAGTATATGATCCATTTGTCAAGTTTACATAATGAATTTCAGATTAAATTACATGCAAACTCATAGAATGAGAAACTTCCTTATTCTTGGTGTATGAACATAAGAATTTCTAGATAACAAACGGTTCTTGGGGGTGAGTCTGCACAGAAAATCGACCAGGAGATTCTATATTTCATAATTGAAATTTATTTTCAGGCACATATAAATTTATCAGATCAAGAAATGTATAATATAATATCATTTCTCGGACAGTGTTATTTGGTAAAAAAGAGGTAGTTCAGAGTAAGTTTATAAAGCAATTCATTCAGGATAGTTTCTATGTGAAGTAAATGATCTATTTCGCTTTTTTCAACTGAATACAACAGATTTCTGACAACTTTCATGCAATAGGGTAGTGTACGGAGATGATTTTCTTAGTCTAGATTTATGGAAAAATGTTTTGAGATAAGTTATTCATTTGGAATGATATAATGATTATTGAAACATAATCTATGAGTGAGTTTTTGCGTTAAAATTCTATATTTATAGACATTTGTCAAGTTTTCTCATTCAAGGTAAGATTGTTACCCTTATCGTAGAGAGAAGGACTCTGTAGGTTTTTGTTCAAAATAAACTGAATGAAATGTTATAATACTTGAAATCTTCATAATAAGGCTTCTTTTCAATTCCATATGACAGATTTTGGCCAATTTTTGAGCTTTTTGATTAGTGTACAAGGATTATTATATTTACTCATTCCAGATAATAGGAGAAATGTTTTCAAATAACTCATTCAAGTGGAATAATAAAATGTTTATTGGGATGATAAAAAGAATATTGAAACACAATCTATGAGTATGTTTTAACGTGAAAATTCCATATATGTAAAGACTTTCGCCAAGTTTTTGTCATTTGAGGTTAGTTTTTTTTTTCTTATCGTAGATGAAAGGATTTTGTAGATTTTGTTCAAAATAAACTGAATTAAATATTATGATGCTTGAAATTTTTATAATTAGGCTTCTTTCCCATTCCATATAACATATTTCGGCCAATTTTTAAGCTTTTTGATTATTGTACGAGGATTATTGTATTTAATCATTCCAGATGGAAGGAAAAATGTTTTCGAATATTTTATTTGAGTGGAATGATATAATGATTATTGTAATACAATAGCAGGGTGTTTTTTTCGCGTTAAAATTCTACTTTTATAGACTTTTGACCAGTTATTCTCATTTCAACTTAGTTTTTTGTTTCATCGTAAAGAAAGAACTTTGTAAGTTTCTATTCAAGATGAACTGAATGCATGGAATCTCCGTTATAAGGCTTCTGTCCAACTGAATATAACTGATTTTTGCCAATTTTTGAGCAGTGTATGAGATTATTTGTTTTCTTTCGTGAAATTTGCGACAATGCCTGTATATATCGAACGGTGTGAGTTATGTGTGATACTCAGTATCACATAGTATAGTATTCGCGTATAGTATAGTATAGTATAGTATAGTATAGTATAGTATAGTATAGTATAGTATAGTATAGTATAGTATAGTATAGTATAGTATAGTATAGTATAGTATAGTATAGTATAGTATAGTATAGTATAGTATAGTATAGTATAGTATAGTATAGTATAGTATAGTATATAGTATAGTATTCGCGTATCATTAAGTGCGAGGGCCGTAGGCCCGAGCTACGGGCGGAAGGCGAATCGCGAGGTCCGAAGGCCCGAGCTACGGACAAAAAGCGGATCTGTCCATGAAGGCGAATCTACCTACAAGGTGGATCTCCTGGCTATACTGATCTGCCAAAAAAGGTAGATCTATCAATAAAGGTAGATCTATGGGCTTACTAGTTAATACTATAACGTTGATAAAAAATGATCACTGAATCGTATCAAATTTTTTGCCATGTTGAAGTGTCGGTGGAGGGTATGGGAAATTTGAAATGGTGAGCGCCGAAGGCGCGTGGCCGGGTAGAGCGGTAAATGGAACGCAAGAGTAAGAATCGAGCTTTCCGAAAATGCCTAGATCGTATTTTTACCCCGTCTAGAAGTGTCCGAAAATTGCGTGAGAAAATCGCGAAATTCACGATTATCGCGAAAAGGTACCAAACTGATTTGATTAGCTTGAGAGATCCGCGGTAGCTCGAGAGCCGGGATGGGTGTCGAACTAAGCTCGAAGGACCCGAAATTAAAATAGGCCTGTTCATTTTCCCTCAGCCCGAACGAAATCTCCTAAAACAGAGTAAAGAAATTTGAAAATTTTTGACGTCTACGAAAATTTGATAAATTAATTTCCAAGAGCATAGAGGTAATTTCGATCACGTCTGACGTTTCGAGAGGGGTTTTTGCAGTTTTCGGAAACTCGAGTCGATTATTATATGAATAATGCCAAAATAGGGAAGATAAATGCTAAAGCATCATTCTCCATATCCTGTAGCATCTCCAGGTACCCATATTTCGGCTCAATATGTACAGGTAAGTTTGCAATTTTCGATATTACGAAACCACCTCGGTTAAGCACCGTTCATAACCTTCGTTTTGGCCCTGAATATTTTCTGTAATTTCGTGATTTTTAGCGTTGAAATTGCCAAAATAAATTTATATTAGGAATGTTGAGGTCACCATTCAGCTAAAAATAAATTAAAATTTTAAAATTTCCACAATTTTTCAATTCCTATAACGTGTTTTCCTGTCATTCGAGTAAAAGTGTTGAGGGATCCTTAGGCAAGTTTCATTTTAGTGTTGTCAGACCGTGAAAAAATTGATTCAAATTTTTAAGGTTTAATTATTATTGAAATTAAAGGATATATTTAATATATTTACTACATTTCTCCCCGTACGATAGCACTTCGAAGCTCACATCATAGTTGAATTTTTTCCCATAATCGGAAAGTTAGGTTATTATTGAATTCTTAGATATAAAACACAGTTCTTGGACGTGAATCTGTATGAGAGATCGGATATTATAATTGATAGTATATTTTGTCACTAATAATACTTATTTTTTAGGCACATACAAATTCATCATATCAAGAAATGTATGAAATTCATAAATGTCAAATATCATCTACCGGAAAGTCTCATTTTAAATAAGAAAGCTTCTTCAGGGGTAAGCTTCTAAGCAATTGGTTCAGAATAGTTTCTATTAAAAGTATATGATCCATTTGTCAAATTTACATAATGTATTTCAGATTAAATTACATGCAAACTCACAGAATGAGAAACATCCTTAATCTTGATGTATGAACATAAGAATTTTTAGATAACAAACGGTTCTTGGGGGTGAAGAAAATCGACCAGGAGATTCTATATTTTATAATTGAAATTTATTTTCAGGCATATATAAATTTATCAGATCAAGAAATGTATAATATCATCTCTCGGACAGTGTTATTTGGTGAAAAAAAATGTTCTTCAGAGTAAGTTTCTTAAGCAGTTCGTTCAGGAGAGTTTCTATGTGAAGCAAATGATCTATTTCGATTCTTTTCAACTGAACACAACAGATTTCTGACAACTCTCAAGCAATTGGGTAGTGTACGGAGATGATTTTCTTAGGCTAGATCTATGGAAAAATATGTTTTGAGATAAGTTATTCAGTTGGAATGATATAATGATTATTGAAACACAATCTATGAGTGAGTTTTAGCGTTAAAATTCTATATTTATAGACATTTGTCAAGTTCTACCATTTAGGGTAAGATTTTTGCTATTATCGTTGAGAGAGGGACCCTGTAGGTTTTTGTTCAAAATAAACAGAATTAAACGTTATAATGCTTGAAATTTTTATAATTAGGCTTCTCTCCCATTCCATATAACAGATTTTGGCCAATTTTTAAGCTTTTTGATTATTGTACGAGGATTATTGTATTTAATCATTCCAGATGGAAGGAAAAATGTTTTCGACTAACTTATTCGAGTGGAATGATATAATGATCATTGGAATACAATGGCAGGGTGTGTTTTTTGCGTTAAAATTCTACTTTTATAGACTTTTGGCCAGTTATTCTCATTTCAAGTTAGTTTTTTGTTTCATCGTAGAGAAAGAACTTTGTAAGTTTCTATTCAAGATGAACTAAATGCATGGAATCTCCATTATAAGGCTTCTGTACAACTGAATATAACTGATTTTTGCCCATTTTTGAGCAGTGTATGAGATTATTTGTTTTCTTTCGTGAAATTTGCGACAATGCCTGTATATATCGAACGCTGTGAGTTATGTGTGATACTCCGTATACGCGTATCATCAAGTGCGAGGGCCGTAGGCCCGAGCTACGGGCGGAAGGCGAATCGCGAGGGCCGAAGGCCCGAGCTACGGAGAAAAGGCGAATCTGTCCATGAAGGCGCATCTACCTACAAGGTGGATCTCCTGGCTATACTGATCTGCCAAAAAAGGTAGATCTATCAATAAAAGTAGATCTATGGGCTTACTAGTTAATACTATAACGTTGATAAAAAATGATCACTGAATCGTATCAAATTTTTTGCCACGTTGAAGTGTCGGTGGAGGGTATGGGAAATTTGAAATGGCGAGCGCCGAAGGCGCGTGGCCGGGTAGAGCGGTAAATGGAACGCAAGAGTAAGAATCGAGCTTTCCGAAAATGCCTAGATCGTATTTTTACCCCGTCTAGAAGTGTCCGAAAATTGCGTGAGAAAATCGCGAAATTCACGATTTTCGCGAAAAGGTACCAATTTGATTTGATTAGCTTGAGAGATCCGCGGTAGCTCGAGAGCCGGGATGGGTGTCGAACTAAGCTCGAAGAACCCGAAATTAAAATAGGCCTGTTTTTTTTCCCGGAGCCCGAACGATATTACCTAAAAAAGCGTAAGAATTTTGAAAATTTTTGACGTCTATTAAAAATCGAGTGACATTCCACAAAATTAAATTATTTTCTATTGATTATCAGAGAAAATTAAGTGAAAGTGCACTTTGACAATCGATGTCAGAGTGTGATTTAAAGGTTAACGTCAGTTTTGACGGCTTGGCAGCGATCACAGAACTAGGTGCCTTAAATCGATCGGACTTTTAAAAAACGTTTTTGGCCTAGATATTTATAAAAGGTGAATCGAGCGAGGGCCGGAGGCCCGAGCTACGAACAAAAGGCGTATCGCGAGGGCCGTAGGCCCGAGCTACGGACGAAGGCGAATCTGCCAGTAAAGGTGAATCTACCTACAAGGTGGATCTCCTGGCTATACTAGTCAATATAATAACGTTGACAAAAATGATCACTGAATCGTATCAAATTTTTTGCCATGTTGAAGTGTCGGGGGAGGGTACGGGAAATTTGAAATGGCGAGCGCCGAAGGCGCGTGGCCGGGTAGAGCGGTACATGGATAGCTAGAGGAAGAATCGAGCTTTCCGAAAATGCCTAGATCGTATTTTTGCCCCGTCTAAAACTGTCCGAAAATTGCGTTAGAAAATCTCGAAATTCACGATTTTCGCGAAAAGGTACCAAATTGATTTGATTAGCTTGAGAGATCCGCGGAAGCTCGAGAGCCAGGATGGGTGTAGAACTAAGCTCGAAGGACCCGAAATTAAAATAGGCCTGTTCTTTTTCCCGGAGCCCGAACGAAATTACCTGAAAAAGCGTAAGAAATTCGAAAATTTTTGACGTCTATTAAAAATCAAGTGACATTCCACAAAATTGAACTATTTTCTATTGATTATCAGAGAAAATTGAGTGAGTGCACTTTGACAATCGATGTCAGAGTGTGATTTAAAGGTTAACGTCAGTTTTGACGGAATTGGCAGCGATCACAGAACGAGGTGCCTTAAATCGATCGGACTTTTAAAAAAACGTTTTTGGCCTAGATATTTATAAAAGGGGAATCGAACTATGGACGAAAGGCGAATTGCGAGGGCCGTAGGCCCGAGCTACGGACGAAAGGCGAATTTGCCAGTAAAGGTGAATCTACCTACAAGGTGGATCTCCTGGCCGTGCTAGTTAATAATATAACGTTGATAAAAATGATCACTGAATCGTATCAAATTTTTTGCCATAGTGAAGTGTCGGAGGAGGGTATGGGAAATTTGAAATGGCGAGAGCCGAAGGCGAGACGCGGGGACATGTTGGGTATAAAAATCTAGAGGAAGAATCGAGCTTTCAGAAAATGCCTAGATCGTATTTTTACCCCGTCTAGAAGTGTCCGAAAATTGCGTGAGAAAATCGCGAAATTCACGATTTTCGCGAAAAGGTACCAAACTGATTTGATTAGCCTGAGAGATCCGCGTTAGCTCGAGAGCCGGGATGGGTGTCGAACTAAGCTCGAAGGACCCGAAATTAAAATAGGCGTGTTCTTTTTGCCGGAGCCCGAACGATATTACCTGAAAAAGCGTAAGAAATTTGAAAATTTTAAAATAATCGAGTCGATTATTATATGAATAATGCCAAAATAGGGAAGGAAAATGCTAGAGAATCATTCTCCATATCCTGTAGCATCTCCAGGTACCCATACTTCGGCTCAATATGTACAGGTAAGTTTGCAATTTTCGATATTACGAAACCACCTCGGTTAAGCACCGTTCATAACCTTCGTTTTGGCCCTGAATATTTTCAGTAATTTCGTGATTTTTAGCGTTGAAATTGCCAAAATAAATTTATATTAGGAATGTTGAGGTCACCATTCAGCTAAAAATAAATTGAAATTTTAAAATTTCCATAATTTCTCAATTCCTATAACGTGTTTTCCTGTCATTCGAGTAAAAGTGTTGGGGGATCCTTAGGCAAGTTTCATTTTACTGTTGACAGACCGTGAAAAAATTGATTCAAATTTTTGAGGTTTAATTATTATTGAAATTAAAGGATATATTTAATATATTTACTACATTTCTCCCCGTACGATAGCACTTCGAAGCTCACATCACAGTTGAGTTTTTCCCCATAATCGGAAAGTTAGGTTATTATTGAATTTCCAGATATGAAAGACAGTTCTTGGACGTGAATTTGTATCCAAATCGGATGTAATAACTGATAGTTTATTTTGTCACTAATAATACTCATTTTTCAGGCACAAATTAATTCATCATATCAAGAAATGTATGAAATTCATAAATGTCAAATATCATCTATCGGAAAGTCTCATTTTAAATAAAAAAAGCTACTTCAGGGGTAAGCTTCTAAGCAATTGGTTCAGAAGAGTTTCTATTTGAAGTATATGATCCATTTGTCAAGTGTACATAATGTATTTCAGATTAAATTACATGCAAACTCACAGAATGAGAAACATCCTTAGTCTTGGTGTATGAACATAAGCATTTCTGAATAACAAACGGTTCTTGGGGGTAAGTCTGCACAGAAAATCGACCAGGAGATTCTATATTTTATAATTGAAATTTATTTTCAGGCATATATAAATTTATCAGATCAAGAAATGTATAATATCATCTCTCGGACAGTGTTATTTGGTAAAAAAAAAATGTTCTTCAGAGTAAGTTTCTAAAGCAATTCGTTCAGGAGAGTTTCTATGTAAGGCAAAGGATCTATTTCGATTCTTTTCAACTGAACACAACAGATTTCTGACAACTTTCAAGCAATTAGGTAGTGTACGGATATGATTCTCTTAGGCTTGATTTATGGAAAAATATGTTTTGAGGTAAGTTATTCAGTTGGAATGATATAATGATTATTGAAACACAATCTATGAGTGAGTTTTTGCGTTGAAATTCTATATTTATAGACATTTGTCAAGTTCTCCCATTTAGGGTAAGCTTTTTGCTATTATCGTAGAGAGAGACTCTGTAGGTTTTTGTTCAAAATAAACTGAATGAAATGTTATAATACTTGAAATCTTCATATTAAGGCTTCTTTTCAATTCCATATGACAGATTTTGGCCAATTTTTAAGCTTTTTGATTAGTGAACAAGGATTATTATATTTACTCATTCCAGATAATAGGAGAAATGTTTTCAAATATTTCATTCAAGTGAAATAATAAAATGCTTATTGGGATGATGAAAAGATTATTGGAACACAATCTATGAGTAAGTTTTAACGTAAAAATTCTATATATATAGACTTTCGCCAAGTTTTTGTCATTTGAGGTTAGTTTTTTTTTTCTTATCGTAGATAAAGGGATTTTGTAGATTTTTGTTCAAAATAAACTGAATTAAATATTATGATGCTTGAAATTTTTATAATAAGGCTTCTTTCCCATTCCATATACCAGATTGTGATCAATTTTTAAGCTTTTTGATTATTGTACGCGGATTATTGTATTTAATCATTCCATATGGAAGGAAAAATGTTTTCGAATAACTTATTCGAGTGGAATGATATAATGATTATTGGAATACAATAGCAGGGTGTGTTTTTTGCGTAAAAATTCTACTTTTATAGACTTTTGGCCAGTTATTCTCATTTCAGGTTAGTTTTTTGTTTCATCGTAGAGAAAGAACTTTGTAAGTTTCTATTCAAGATGAATTGATTGCATGGAATTTTCGTTTTAAGGCTTCTGCCAACTGAATATAACTGATTTTTGCCAATTTTTAAGCAGTGTATGAGATTATTTGTATTCTTTCGTGAAATTTGCGACAATGCCTGTATATATCGCACGCTGTATGTTATGTGTGATACTCAGTATTGTATAGTATTCGCGTATCATTAAGCGCGAGGGCCGTAGGCCCGAGCTTCGGACGAAAGGCGAATCTCGAGGGCCGTAGGCCCGATCTACGGACGAAAGGCGAATCACGAGGGCCATAGGCCCGAGCTACGGTCGGAAGGCGAATCGCGAGGGCCGTAGGCCCGAGCTACGGACAAAAGGCGAATCTGTCCATGAAGGCGAATCTACCTACAAGGTGGATCTCCTAGCTATACTATTCTGCCAAAAATGGTAGATCTATCAATAGAGGTAGATCTATCAATAAAGGTAGATCTCCTGGCCATACTAGTTCGTTATTAAATATAGTAATATAATTAATTACATAATTATAATACGCGGCGTCAAGTGCTCCGAAAAGAAATAAATGGCTGGGTGCCGAAAGAATAAATTTCTGATGAAAGGTCACTAATAATTCTGAAAGTGGATATTGTTTGTGAGAAATTATAAATACTTTGAAACAAAATAATTAGCGCTAAGAAGCCAAACGAATTCAAGGATTCCTCTCATCAAGAACCTAGGTGCTTTCATTTTGGTGTACATACCGGCAATTAGATTATTACAAATCGGACTACAGCATGCATATAGCCCTGAGCTAACTAAGCAATAAAATCAGGCTGTATTGCCTACCCTTGTTCATCAAAATTTCTGTTTTCGGTAACGGTGGTCTTAGTCATCAAGACATCTGCTCAAAGTAAGCTGGAACGGGATCGTAAAAAAGCTGGGCCTAGTAGGTATCAGTAGAAATGAACAAAAATTTCATTTCATTTATTGGTTTTTAAGTGTTTTCGGTTTCCATTCTTTTGTCGGTGCTGTATGAAAACATCTTTCACATTTCTGCCCGGTTCTCAAATTAGAGTTATTTTCTGTCAATGTCTTGAATGCCTGATCTGATGCCATTCCCGCCTCTAGGTGGGATGAAAAGAGAAAAGGAGAAGTTGTTAGTTCTTACTGAATTGCCTGTAGGTAAACATTGCAAAATTTTCTGTTACTTGAGGCTTCTGAATTCTGGTCAGTAAATCAGTGAAAAATGAGCTATTCGAAAAGAAAAAGGACTGATTCGATTTCAAATTCGCGTGAAAGTGATAATGAAGACATACCGGAAAATCATTCAATGATGGATGTGGCTGATAGTGGGTCTTCGCGCGCTGATAATAACTGCCCTTCTAGCGCAAAAACAGAAAATCTCTATAAAAAAAGTATATTCGATCTTTTTTTCAAAATCGAATCAGAAGGTACATCTGGTATAAAAACACACAAGTGTAAAATTTGTGTATATTCGAAAATAAAAATGTCGTGTGGAAATACTAGTGGATTGAGGAAACACCTACGCAGTAAACACCCCAAAAAATTCCTCGAATTATTTCCGGGAGAACAGCAAGAAGGAAAACAACAGGCAGATGATATCACAATTCCAAAAATGTTCTCACAGTTGAAGGTAAGGTATTAAATATAAATAATATTTTTTCTTGTTATTTCCACTGATTCAGTCATTAATATACTCATCTATGACACTATCACAATATTGGATGAAATATTGAATTATGTTACTATTTGCGCTGTAGTATTGAAGGTGTTCACTCGACAAGTGATTTCCTCAAACACATTATTGAACGAGGTACAAATAACAATTTTCAATTAATCTTCATCTCCATTATGAATAATTCGAGGGCGGATGAATACAGGGTGCTGACAAATTTAATGCTCACCACTTCCATCTTCCAACTTATGCCTGATTCTGTTTATTGACAAAAAATGCTGCCTTTGCAAGTCCTCCAACATGACCCTCAAATCTCAATTCGTTCTAGAATCATAATGAAAAATCGGAAATATGTGTATGATTTTCGAAAATTTCTTACATCTTTATTTGTTGAACAATTACAATGAAATTTTGAATTCCTCCAATAGTATCGTCATTTGATGAAACTATACCATTTTTATCGAAACCGGCCTCAAGATAAGACTTTTAACTTTTTGGTGTAATTCCGATATTCCGATATTCTCCAGTACTGCCAGTATTCTTAGAGAAAACGACGTCGTTCCGGTTCTATTGTAATTATTCGAATGCGAATAGTAGCACCAGCAATAACAGAACGCGTCTTTTGTCTCTTATAGCCATATTGATTTTTCCCATTGAAAAATTGATAATAATATTATTTGTATTCAACATTCAACTCAGTTTCTGCGAATTTGAATCGAAAGGGGGGAATTTTGACGATATTTGTTTGAAAATACCTGCACTCTGTAACAGCTTGTGACTATTACTAACAGATTAATTTGCCTGAGCCCATTCGGTTTTTAATGGGTCGTGAGCCTGATCCACAATTCCCCCAAATGAAAATGACACAACTCTAAGTCGAACAAATTACTCGTATATTTACAAAAGTGTTGATTTCACAAACACAAAAATACAATAAAATTGTCTGGTACCAGAATGAATACAAGAACAAACTATATTCAGGTATACCAAGTGTCTTATCTTAAACTAGAATCACAGTAAACGGCAGATATACACATGTATATATATACACATTTTCTCAGTATCTACTTCCCTGCTGAAATGGAGTACCAGGTTGACCGATGTTGTGTCAAATCAGGACGAAGTTCTGTTGCAGGTTTCAAGATCTGCAAATCAGACGAGGTCGTTCCGCCAGTTCCGTGAACTCAGTAACGCCAAACGCCTTGAGATGGTCGAAAATTATTAAAATTCGGTAGGCTTCTAGCAGGGAAGAAAAGTAGACAGTTTCCAAGGAAAAACCCTTATTTAAGGGTTTTCTTAAGAAATATGAAAGTAAAATAATTGCTTCGAAGAAAAATGATTATTTTAACTCGGGAATTCGATTAACACTTTCACTCGATCGCAGCCAGAAGGAAAAAGAAGGGGATCAATCACTCTTCGCACATCCATATGCACGCACACACGATACATGCGTACCACCAAATTTCAGAGTTCATTAGGTATTTTCGAGAATTAAAAATAAGAAAACCGTGTAGAACGCTACAACTCATACTAAGAAGGCCATGGATTTAATTTTCAAATTGGTGTTCAAATTATTATTAACATGAAAACTTTTTTCTCCTATCCCAACGAATACCAACTATAGGTGCTGCAGGTTATCTGACTTCGATTTCAAAGATATGAATTCCTTACTGTCTAATGGAGAATGTCTAATGAAGAAATTATGACAGTTTTTGTGGTTTTTTTTTCATTTTGATAAAAACGTAGACCATTCGAAAATGAAATACCTGGCCTTCTTCTTCTCTTCTTTGTATGAGTGCAGTGTATTTTCAAAAATATCTTCATAATTTCCCTTCTCGATTTGAATTCGAATAAACTAAGTCAAATGTTGAATATAAATATTATTATTAATTTTTTTAATAGGAGAAATCAATATGGCTGCCATAATGAAGAAGCTTAATGATGGGAATGATAATATTTCATCAAATGACGATAATATTGTATTTCAAAATTTCGTTGTAATCGTTCACTGAATGTTGAAGATACAAGCAATTTTCGAATATCATATATTTTCAATTTATCATTATTTATCTAGAACGTTGGTCAAATCTTTCGAAGAAATTTATCGTCAAGTATTAGGCTATGGAATTTTGAAGGTTTATGTTCTGTAACTGAACGTGATTCTTTTCGTGAATCACTTCATTTTCTCAAAATATAAACATTGATGACATTAATCAATATACCAATATGTATGTCTACATAATTTTTTATGAATGTTACTAGCACATTCAGTAATGATTTCTTCCAACGCGCGAAAAGCATTTCTTTCATCTAGTTAATACATCGCTGATTTTGAGGGGGAAGTGTAATAATATTATCTTTAAATTAAATTATTTCACAATAATTTTATTTAGTTATACCTATCAAACCTAATGATCGCTGTGGTTCAATACTCATACTTCTACTCTGAATCCGTCGGAATCTTTTCATTCACATTTGGAGTAATCAATGTTTATAGCAACTGATGAGGTTCTCGTCTCATTGCGTTTTTCATTTACAGACTGATCAGGAAAAACCGGAAAACAATTTTGAAAAAGCAGTAGTTGAATCGATTGCCAAAAAGTACTAACCATTCAATTTCTTCGATGATAAGAGTACTCAAAATTTTTTCAAAGCAATTTCTGGACAAAATCTTCCAGAAAGAAGTAAGTTGAGGAGATTAGCAATGTCGAGGTTTGAATGCCTACAAAATAAAGTGATAGACATGTTGTCAAACAATATATCGAAATTGTCGATTACCATTGATGGTTGGACCTCTATCAGCGGTAAATTTTTTTATGGAATAACAACACACTTCATAGATGACGATTGGGAATTGCAATCTATCACTCTAGATTTTGTACTATCTCATGGAAACATACCGGAAAATATATCACTCATACGTTTTTCCAATGTCTCAACGAAAAAGGAATACGTCACAAAATTCAAGACATAACAATGGATAATGCTGCAGCAAATACATATCATTAAAGAACTTCAGGAATGGATACCAGAATTAAATATAGAGGATTGCCACTTTCGGTGTTTCGCACACGTGATTAATTTGGCTGTGCAAAATTTGTTCAAATTATTGAACCTCAGCTCCAGAAAAGATGGGAACTGAGTGATGAAAATTCAGATGGGGAAGTTGAAGTGGAGGAAGTTGAAGATAATTTAAGTTCTATAAATAAAATACGTTCAATTTTCTCAAAAATCAGAAGATCAGAGCAACAGTTGAATAAGTTCCGAAATGTGTGTGAGGCAACTGGTGATTCAAATCAACTGACAACTCTAATGAATGTACCTACACGGTGGAATTCGAGTGCCGAAATGCTGCTAGTTGCTCTTAAAGGTAAAAATGGCCTTAATGTACTGTGTCAAAATGATATTGATTTGAATCCATATGCTCTAAGGGAGGTGGAATGGTTTGTGTTAGAAGAAGTACATAAAGTACTAGTCAACTTTAAAGTACTTTCGAAAAAACTAGGAGGAGAAAACTAAGTCACACTGGTTTATGTATAAATATATTGATCGATCATATGGTGGATAAAATATTTGAATGGGATGGGAAGGCAGATACTTCCGTGGACAAGCAGCTCATCCTAGCTTTTCAGGCTGCCAGAGACAAAATATTGAAGCACTATAAAAAAACCAATTGGATTTATTGTGCTGTTTCAATTCTCGATTAACTGCACATTTTAGAAGTATTCGATATGACAAAATGGGGCCGTGAATTGAAAGAAGCTTCGATTGCGAAATTCAAAGATATAATATAAACAATATTTTCAACAGTCGAAGAAAAAATATTCAGAAAGAATAGATGTAGAGGGGCGTAGAGATGCTGAAACACATGATGACGAAAAGTCTGATCTCGAAATAGATTTCGACGTTTTTTATGAAGTGAAATCTACCCCTGCTGAAGAAGAGTGGATGCGAGAGCTCCAAAAATATTTTTCAATGCCGAGATGTAATAAGGAAACCGATATTTTACAATGGTGGAAAATGCATTATTCGGAATTTCCTATTTTGGCATTGATGGCTAGAGACATTTTGAGTATTCCAGTGCTGCCTTGACCATAAGGAAACATAGAAAACGCCTGAACAATGAATCAGCACGGTGTCTTCTATGTCTGAACGACTAGGTGAAAAACAAAAAAATTTGTGCAAGAGAATACTGCTGAAAGATTTCATGATTTCATTTTTTTATTGCATCCTGGTAGTCAAAATCAAATGAGCCATTTCAAGAACACATTGAAGAATCGGGCTTCAATGTTGAAGAATTGCTTCTGAACTACGTAAATATATAATTATAAAATACTTCATCACTAAAAAAATAACATGAATTATTTCAAGCAAAAAACCTGCTGCTGAGCTTTTCAATTGATTTCTCGTAACTCGAATATGGCTGGCTATCGCATCGCTGCTCAATATTGCCGATCTGAACGTGAACATGGAGGATGTGCGATATACGCTCGTCCTGTATACGAAACTCACCCTTTAAATATAGATAAGCTATCGGTGCCGATGCATTGTGAACTATGTGCTGTCAAAGTAAAGTTGGGAGATGTAATTTATGGTATAGTTAGTGTCTATAGACCTCCATCCGGCGATTTGATGATTTTTCTGCGTACTCTGGAATACGTTCTACACTATTGTACTACTGTTTCCCATGTACTATTCTTATGTGGTGATTTTAATATTAACTACCTACTTTTGAATGACAATCGCAAGAAAATATTGGATGAATTGTTTTTAAGTTATGGTTTGAATCTTGGCTCATGTGAACCAACTAGAATATTCACCAACAAACACGGCGTTACTACAGTCAGTAAGGTAGACTATATTGCTACAAATGTAATCCGTGATAGGTTTCATGTCTCTGTGAAAGAACCACTCATAAGTGATCATAAGGCAGTTTTTTTAGAGTACTTGTTGAATACATCCGTCAAATCCTGCTCGTTACGTACTCAACCGTCTCGAACGATTTCACAAGGCAGCTTGAACTATCTATTTTCCCTCATCGCTGAAACTGACTTCGATAGCACCTATTGTGGTCAGTCTGTTGATGATAATTTTAATAGCTTTTTAAATACTCTCAAGTCTTTGATCGATATTGCATGCCCCATGAAGATACATAAAAATTCTCGGCCATCTCGTCCAGGATGGATCAATTCGCAGATTATTAGATCAAGAGATAACTTACGTAAATTGCATTGGCTAGTACAGAATTCAAATTCATCGTCGATTAGAGATGAGTACAAAAACGCCAAATATCTCTATAATCGTCAGTTAAACTTTTTCAAACAAGAATACTATAGAAACATCTTTGCTAGGTCTACAAATGTGAATAAAACTGTTTGGAGGTGTATTAATGATGAATTGCACTCTCGCTCCAGGAATAATAAAACCATCTCTCTTCAATTGGATGGTAAAGTAATATCTTGCCCACGAGGGGTTTGTGAGGCGTTCGGTGAATACTTCTCGGAGGTAAATGAGCGGTCCCTTCGTGATCATTATGGTGATGTCCTGTCTGACAGTTGTACGTTGCAAAAACTCGTTACCCATAACTTCTTCTTCTTCTTTCCAGTGGTGAGTGATGAAGTCCTATCTACAATTCAATGTTTAAAAAATAGTGGAAGCATGGGCCATGATGGCATCTCAATTAGAATATTAAAAACGATCGCCCCTCTTATAGCTGATCACCTAACTTTCCTCTTTAATCAATCGATTGATTCTGGGTGCTTCCCATCAATTTTAAAATTTGCCAAAGTGATACCAATACACAAAAGAGATGCTGAAAATAACATAGCGAACTATCGTCCGATCTCAATTCTAAGTCCATTATCTAAGATTTTTGAAAAAATTGTTTATCAGCGCATGTGCGGGTATCTGAGGAAGTTTTCCATTTTGTCTAACCATCAACACGGTTTCAGGGTGGGCAGATCAACGCAGACTGCCTGTACCGAGTTTATTGAGTTTGTACACGTTTGCCTCGATCAGGGTGATCATGTAATGGGAGTTTTTTTCGACCTCTCACGTGCATTTGACTGCTTGAGGCATGAATTCATAGTGGATAAACTGTATCAGATGGGATTCAGGGGAGTTTTCCTTAACTGGATTCTCAGTTATCTATCTGATAGATCAATATTTGTAGATTATGGCAATTGTTCTTCCAAAAAATATTTCTGTAACCTGGGTGTCCCTCAGGGATCAGTCTTGGGACCACTGTTCTTTTTATTGTTCATCAATGATTTACCGGAATACCTTATTGCATGCATACTAATTCTTTTTGCGGACGATACATCCATAGCAGTACGAGCGAAAAGTATAGATGATCTCATACGAATTTGTGAAGAACTTATTCAGCGATTTGAAGCTTGGTGTCGTAAAAACTCGTTCATTATGAACTCCAGTAAGACTCAGATTATAAAGTTCCAGAATCGGGAAATGGGACAGTCTACACCGCTGATTATTAATATGTCGGGCGGCAGTATAACAACCGTGGAGTGTGTGAAGTTCCTAGGTCTTTACGTCGACGGCTTCTTGAGATGGAACTTTCATTTGGATCATTTGTGTAGGACTCTCAACAAATCCTACTACGCACTACACCGATTAAGAGAGTCACTTCCAATTGAGACCCCCATCCAGCGTGTATTACTCTCTGGTGTACAGTCATCTGAACTACAATGTTCTTCTTTGGGGAGCATCATCGGAGAGTAATCGTGTATTCGTCACGCAGAAGAAGATTATTCGCCTAATATTTGGTCTGAGGCCTAAAGATTCTTGCAGAGACGTCTTCAAGAACTTTCAAATTTTAACGTTACCGTGTATATACATGTTGAATTGTCTGTTGTACGTGCGAACTAACTTATCCAAATTGGAGAAATGTTCAGACTTTCATGATTATAGAACAAGGCATGGCAATTTATTGAGTATACCAATGCACACAACTACCAAATTCAGGGCATCGCCTAAATTTTCCGGAATTTCTCTCTATAATCATCTACCAAGCAGGTTTAAAAAGTTGAATGATAGACAGTTCAAGAAAGAAATCAAGGTGCTATTATGTTCTAAGGGTTACTATGAGCCAAGAGAATTTTTTTCAGATCAATTAAGTTGATAGTTGTATTATTATTTGTGAATTTTCTTTTTATTTTTTTCTTCTCTCTTTGACCTGTCCTATATATCGCTATGGTATCTGAAAGGATTAATAAATTATTAATATTATTATTATTATTATTCAAATAATTGAAATATGTATTAGAAAAATTCGAATATTAAAATTGAATTCTTCGAATTTTCAATTATTCAAATATTTACATCGAAGAAGAATACTTGCATTTTGCGTTACTTGCATTTCCTCTCTCGAATGAAATGAGTTAATTATTACTCTATTTTGAATAGAAATATAGTGTCAAAGTTATACTTAATTGAATGCAATTGGAATATTTCTCCTACAAAGCACAAGAAGTACCACAGTATTTTTTTTCTGCTCTTGATGAAGTAAGTTGCCCCTCTTTTTGTATTAAGCATGGAATTTTTTTGGGAATAGTGTGATAATCGTAGTGGTCACCATATCCGGAGCTATATTACATAGTGAAACATATTTCATAGTGAAACATATTTCGTCGAAGTGAGCAATGGAAATAAACCACGACAATATAAGAGTAGTTATATTGAGATTACAGATGGGGTTTGCATATTCTGTCCCTTCCCTAATTTTATCAGGTGTTCAGTAAAGCCCAAAATCATTATATTCCTTTTTTTTTATAGCAAGGGGAATCTGCGACCGTGAAAAACACGGGGCTCTATCTCTCGCCCAGAAGAACCCATTTCTAGCGAACACTGTGGGGTTACTCACTCTTCCGTGTTTGCGACCCACTAAACCTAACCTGCTTTTTTTTTGGTTCAGGGCATTTGCCTATAAACCATTTATTCCTTGATCGGTTGATTTCTTCTTGCACATTGTCGTGCTAGGGTTTTCATGTTCGTCCATTTCGGATATCTCTTCTTAGTATAGTTTTAATAAGTTTCCGTTCTCATTTAAATCTCTCATCAATTGATCTCGCGGTCTCCTTTTGTAAATTCTCATTCTTCCTCTGTCTTCCTCCGGATCGTAGTCCACTAGTCTCCTGAGTTCTTCGTTTGGATGTTCCTTCGCTGTTTCGATTAACTTTTCAGCTTTCCTCTTCATAAATTCAGTGATGGTTTCCCACTTCAAATCTCGATATATCTGTTTGTTCCTGACAAACCAAGGCGCATCTATGGCACATCGTAGTAGCTTGTTTTCTGTTGCCTGAATTCTTTGTATATGGCTCTTTGCCGCGAATCCCCAAGCACCTGATTCATAAGTCAGTTGCGGTCTAGCAACGGCTTTGATTATTTTCAATTTTGTCTCATTTGACATGTGGCTCTTTCTACCTATCAGCGGGTAGAGCATATTCATCGCTACCTTGGTTTTGTCAACGGCTTGTTTGATATGGCTTCTCCAAGTTAGACCTTTGTCTAGGGTGATACCTAAATATTTCGCTTCGTTTTTCCATTCGATTTCTCCTCCATCTACCTCTAGATTTATTGTAGTTCTCAGTCTCCTCTTTTGCAGTAATATCGCTTGGCTCTTTTGTCCGTTGAGCTTTATTTTCCATTTAATACACCAGTCATTTATTTCATCTATAGCTTCTTGTAATATTCCTTCTTTGATTTCTGGTTTGCGATGTCGCATTGCGATTCCCGTGTCGTCCGTGTATAGTGTCAGCATAGTCCTTGGAGATTTTGGTATATCGTGAATATATATGTTATACAGTAACGGCCCAAGTACTGACCCTTGAGGCACCCCTGCTTCCATATATCTGGTTGTAAAGTTTTCTCCTTCCACTTTCACCTAGAATCTTCTGTTCCTCAAATAATGCCTAATCAACTTGTAATTTTGTAAATCAATCCTTCATGCCATACTCTGTCGAATGTTCTGGCATTCTAGTAGTCTAGTAGTACAAGACCTGTTGATTGTTTATTTTGGAATCCTTCTGTTATGTATTCTGTGAGTCTCAGTAATTGCTGTTCTGTTGAGTGATCTCTTCTGAATCCGAATTGCTCTGCTGGAATGAGATTCAGATTTTCAGTTTCTTCTGTGAGCCTCCTACTCTTTCTACTACTTTTCCTAAGGCGGACAATAAACTTATAGGCCTGAAGTTTTGGGGGAATTTTTTATCTTTGCCTGGTTTGTTGAACACTATGATTTCTGCAGTTTTCCACTTTTTCGGATTGTGTTCAGTCCTCATTATACCGTTTGCAATATTTGTGAGAGCAGCTATACCTTTTCTAGGTAATTTCTTCAACATAACATTCGTTATTTCATCACTTCCGGGAGCTTTTCTATTTTTCAAGCTTCTGATTATCTTCTTTATTTCGAATGGAGATGTTGGTTTTTCTATTTTGTCGTCTACAGGTGGTTCGTCCATTTCTTCTTCGTTGTTCTCAACTAGTTCTTCCAGATATTCATTATCGTCATCAGGTCTATAATTTATTCTCGATTCTCTTCCGATCGAGTCCGCCAGTGCTTCTGCTTTATCGATATTCGTATATGCCACTCCTCTTTCTCCGTGGAGAGGTGGTATTTTAGTCTTTTCTCTTCTCAGACATTTTTGCATTTTCCATGCAGAATGATCGATAGTATTTAGTTCTTGAACTCTTTTGTTCCATCTATTTGTTCTCATGTCCTTCAGGGCATTTTTTAGAACTTGGCTGTGTCGGTTTAGATTTCTCTTATTTATATCTGTTTTGTTGAGCCTGTATGTTTTTCTTAGTCTCCGATTTTCCCTGATGAGATCTTTGATTTCTCTGGGTGTATCACCGTGTGGATGTATCAGTGCTGGTCTCGTTATTTTCTTTGTGCTCTTTTTGTAGGCATCTAGTATATTGTTTTCTAGTTTATCAACTGCTCTTTCTAAGTCTTCCGGTTTGTTGATTGTTAGTATTTTTGTTACCTCCGATTGTATCAGATGGCTATATTTAGTCCAATCGGTGTATTCTCTTGTTTGCATTAATTCTCTTCTTGGCCCTTCTCCTATTGTTAATTCGATGGGGTTGTGGTTAGAGTTTCCGTCCCACAAGGTCTCTATCGAGAACTCTCTAGTGATATTTTTCATAATTGCGATATCAATTATATCTGGTAATCCATTTCCGAATGCTAGGTACGTTGGTTCTTCAGGTCCAATAACGATATCTTCATGTTTTTCAGCGAGATCTCTCAGTTTTCTGCCATTTCTGTTTTCCATCCTGCTGTTCCATTCTGGAGATTTGCAATTAAAATCTCCGATGCAGATTTTTGGGTTTATTCCATCTAGTAAGTTGTTGATTTCTTCTTCCGATAAGTTATTTGGGGGTCTTTTATATGCCGATGTGACTTCGACTCTTTGTCGATTTATTTCAGCAACAATCGTCACTGTTTTCATTTGTGACTCGTCAGATCTTCCTTTGAAATAGTGTTTCAGATCTCGTCTAACATTATATTCCGAAACCCTCTTTGTGGAAGCCGAAGGAAGGTAGGCATGATTCATAACATTATGAGTGAAAGTGAAATTATCAATGTTGCTTTGCTGGCATATCTACATTCTCTACTCAAATTCAACAAGAAATTCATTATCCATTTAAAATTTGGGAGCAACTTGAAACATCCAAATATTCAGTCGAATATAAGATTATATGTGAAATATCGGCCTTTTTCAATATTCTATACTTCTACTATACTTTTAACCGAATATTCGAATTCGTTTATCGCACTACTCCACTACTGGGTAAGTCATTTCCGAACCGCTTCAGAAAGTTTTGAAGAAAAAATCAAGATGGCATCAAATAGCAAAAAAATGCAAGGCTAGGTGTATTTCAAAATCACAATATTATCTGAGTCAATTTAATTTTTTCGTCCAGTTTCAGGAAACAAATAGTGATCATTCCTAGGATAATTCTTTCGAATTTGTCAAATGAATAGAGTGCTTCCCGACAAAAATTTCTGAAGTTTGATATATTATTTTATTTTGAAGTACCCCTATTATATAAAGAGTTCTATTCACACAACTGAATTTTAATGGGATCAGCTCTATTCGATTTATTCTCGTTATTAATGCTTTGTTATTTATAAACCGTATTACTCATATTAGGTATCATCAAGTTAATTCAGAATTCGCTCAAGATATAAACTGCTTGTATGAAATGGGGAAATTTAAAAAAGCTATTCGAAGAGAAGACACCTGACATAATAATATATATCAATGTATGAAAGAAGAAGAGTCTTTTGAAATAGAAGAATATGGGGTGTTCTCATAACTTTATTGGGACATTGCCTAAGGAATAATGATTTAAATTATGACGATGGGATCCATTAGAAGATATATTGCTGTGATAAAATATCAAATTTTTTTTATTATGATTTTTTTATGCGACAACTGCATCACGATCTTTTATCTTCAGTTATTCAAACCGAATGCACAAATGAATGCAATGTTTATGAAATATATCAAAGACCGCCTTCTCGTGTTTTACATAAAGTTACCGTGAATGTTTCCACCAAATGCGTTCTTCTTGGTATATTTATTGCAGTAAAATGATGCTATCGATCATTGTCATAAAATTTTCGGTGAAAACAACCTATTTTTTCATGTTTTTGAAATCTTGTATGGGAACAAAATTAAAAACGTGATTCAAATTTAAAAATGAAATTCATTATTCAAAATATTTACAGGACCGAAAAAAGTCTCGTCTAGTCAATGAAATATTATTATTAGTTGCACTCCTTATTGCTGCTGGTGTTTTTACAATGATATTAATGTAATAGCAACATGTTGGCATATCCCAGAGCGATGTCTTCCTGCCAACGCTCAATCTTAGCTCAATAATACCAATTTACGTACATGTAAGAGTTCTTAAAATAATTTGAAAGTATATAATCTTAAATCAAAATTAAATTGAAAAATAAAACAAAATCGAAAAACTCCTGTTAGGGAAATGAATTGGAAAGGAAAAAGGGGGAAGATATCTGCGACATAACAATAAGAAGAAATGTTTTTAACTGATGCTTGTGTTTGTATATTCCAAGTATTTTTTGAGGCTCATTTTGAATGACGTGAATGTTGGCTTCCAAGTTATTTCCACGGTAATGCGATTCCAAAGTTGTGGAAATCTCACTGAAAAACTGTCATTAACAAAATTGCTTGAATGAGAAGGTATAAAACTTACGGTCTAGGAGTAACATATACGAAACACGACGTTGCCCGGTAGGTAGTAGGTTAAGAGCATTGAAATGGCTGACGTGGTCATATTTTCCCAAATCGTAAACGAATTTGATACCAGCATTCTGCAATCGTTCAAGTCTACTTACGGCCGTTTTCAATAAACCTATCTATCCATCTTTTCACTTACTGACGATTGGAAAACATTCTAAAATATATCTACAGATAGATCATAGAAACGAAATCAGATGGTTTTTCTATTTCCAGTAACTGAAACAATGGATAGATAGGTTTATTGAAAACGGCCGTTAATTGGCTCACTGTAAGACCCATAAAGGCAACATCAGCATAGTCTAGAATTGGAAGCAAGAGTGTGAAGAAAAGAATTTTTCTCGTCTGAAATGGTAGACAATTTTTCCGTAGTCGAATCTGATGAAGGCACTGGTGAAACCTCTTACTCATGGTGGTAATTTGAAGAAAGCGTCTCGTCAATGGTCAAACCATTGGTCCTCACCTCCTAAGAGTGAGGAATCTTTTTGCCGCAGAAAACGATTTAATCGTGTCTATTTACCATATTCATATATCTTTTCGCACCAATGATGATAGCTTGCGTTTTGGTAGTGCTTATAACGAGACCTTTATGTGAATCCATGTTGGCAAGTGCTGAAAGATCTCTCTTCAAAATTTGGACACACTGTGCAAAATCCTCAATGCGGGCATACATGTAGATATGCAAATCATCCGCGTAAAACTACAATGGACGAGATCGGCCAACGAGAAGATGTAAAGAAAATATAGAAGCGGCCCCAAGTCTCGTCTCGAAAACTAGACGAAACGAGACGTGATTCTCGTGGGTATCAACTCTACTTGAAACTGATTTCGTTCAAATGTCAACCCCCACGTTCAAGACACTCATTCAATCTAACACTGAAATTACTGATAACGGCAGCATATTTTGATTTAACTAGGCCAGTTCATTAACCTTAATTTTAGATTTAATGAAAACTCAAAATCAGGACTCGTGACACAGACAAATTTAACGAGTGAAAAGTTGCTCCATCCTTCTCGAGCCATGTTCTTTTAGGTAGATAATTTCTTCAGTTTAGTCAACAGATTTCCGATTCGAGGGGTTTTCGGAATCCCTGAAGGTTCTCGAATATTTGATGAATTTTTAGTTTTCATTTTGATTCGTCTCATTTGGAATATTTAAATTGCACTTGTTCATACAAGTGCGCATTTGCTCATCCCCGCAGAGAAAACACAAGGAAAATGACATGAGAATTCGATTCCTGAGTTTTAAGCTTATGTGTGCATATATACGACATAAGATTTATTTTTGCCCTCGTCGCATTAATTTCGGCTTTAATCGCCAATCATAGTGCTATCATCCCCTTTGTCGGGAATAAACTATATTGTTCGTCTTCTGCGAGTGATAAGACACTTTTTAGACACTTTTCGAGTGATCACGTTCTGGTAAACGGAATAGGCAGCCGAAGAATTACCCCGTGCTGGACAACGGCAAAGGGCCCTTTGACCATCTTCGACGAAACCATCAACATCTCGAAGACCTTTGGTAAGTCGTTGATGCAATTTCGTGGTTTTTCATTACTATTACGCATTACGCTCTACCTTTTGAAAACTAAAAGAGAACATACATCACTTTTCAACCAATTCTAGAGCTATCGAACACATAACAAGGGGAAACAACTTTTCCGCAGTTTGCATGCCCGAAACTGCAACACCCTAACGAGTGTGAGAACAACCCCTTGATTTTGAATAGGGATGAGTGTAGATGCGATACCTTATATCGACTATCCTATGGAGTACTATCTGATAATGAAATTTCGTTTCAAAATGTCCATCGACAACGAAATGAAAGGTAAACGAGTGGAATAGTACGTACTTTTGTGATTAGTTTATTAAATGCTGAAAATGACGTTCACTTAGTTATATTTATGCTTCGCTGATGAAAACGTTCACGTACACGACTCAAGATATTTGCTGTAGTTTGGTGACATTCATCAAAGCTCCGAGTTCGCAAATCATCCTGTGATTCAGGCTGGGTAGCGTAAATCTTGGAATTCAGGTGACCCCATAGAAAAAAGTCCAGTAGGTGATCTGAATGACCACTCAATATGTCCCCTTCTTCCAATACAGGCGTGAGGAGAATTTTAATCTAAGAACTGAGGCACCGGTTGAACGAAATGAGGTTGTGGGCCATCTTGTTGGAAAATGATCGTTTAATGGTTTTCTGTATTCTACAATACTTGCACGAGGGCTGGATGAATAGCGTTTTCCAATAGATATGAATAAATTTGGTCAGTTACCGGGCATAAAATTTGGCCGATTTTGTGCTTTCCGTAAATATCCGCCTAAACATTTAATTCTTGTGGAAATTGCATATGCACCTCACGAAATTATTTTGGATTTTCATCTGACCAATACCGACAGTTATGCTGGTTCACAATTCCGTCAAGTTTAAATGAAAACTAGTCCGAAAAATAGATATCGAACATGTAGTTTTGATTACCGTTAATCATTTCACGGACCACTTCGAAGAACTAGAGTCGGCGATCGGGATCATCCTCATTAACTTCCTGAACCAATCCTTTCTCAAGATTATTCTTTGAATTGAATCTTGAAGTCTTTATATGTTGGTAGGACTGTCCGTAATTACTATGCCAAACATGAGCTGTCGACTAGTTTGTTTACGACAGCTGTTGAAACGAATCGACCCCAGTGGTATTCTGCGAATTAACCAACGGAAAAAAATATTGAACAAAGAGTTGGTCTCAAATTTTGCGTTTCGAACGAAATTTCGTGTGCTGACTCGCTGCGAATGCTAGAAAAAGGCTTATGGAGACTCTGTTATATCGAAAACCCAAGTGAACGAATGGTACAAAGTCTTTAAAAACGGTCGGGAGATCGTCGAAGATTTACTTCGTTCGGTCGACCTCTTCAACCAACGATAACGTCGAAAAAACAAGGAAATTGTGTTAAACGGTCAATAAAAACTTCTATCTAACTGTTTTGAGATGTTTGCGTGAAAATATTCGCCGTAAACGGCCAGATTTGTGGCAAAACAATTCGTGGATTTTGAATGACGATAACGCACCATCTCATCGAGCCACGATTATTAGCGATTTTAGGACCAAACACCGATAAATACCATCGACCCGCCACCTTATTCGCCTGATCTAGCTTGACTTTTTTTTTTTCTTCAGACTGAAATTACCGTTCCGAGGAACCAGATTTGACTCCATAGACGCCATAAAAGAAAATTCGCAGAAGGAGCTGAAGGCCAGTACTGAAAGCGCATATAAAAAGTGTTCCCATGATTGGAAAAAACGTTGTGTATCGCTTCAAATGGAGCATATTTTGAAAGAGATTCAATAAATATTGAAGAAGTTGAATATTTGTGCGTTTTATTTAAAATTTCCGGATACTTTTTTTTTAGAGTAGTATAATGATAAGGATCAGTGTAGATGTATACCGCCCGCTGTTATGAATATCAACAAGTGTTACGATCTGAACTGAACTAGTCAATTTGCTATCATCAGGGCCCTAAATGGAGTGCGCTCCATCGAAGAAAAGCAGATGCTGACCAAGGTTTCGGTCCCACTTGACCTCGTCAGTGCAACATTGCTTCTTCTCCGAAGGAATTTATGTTGTTTAAGGATTCTCATGAGTGTTGTGCGTGAAATACCAGATACATCGGACAATTTCCTAGTACTAAAGGTCGGACACATTGCTACATAACATAAGACAGCAACACCCCTCACTTCGTCTCTTTCATGCGTCTTCTTTTTGTTTCTGACTGAACTAGTAGCATCAACTTAGACAATCAGTTGCAGCAGATATTTCTAAGAAACAATTTTATCATTCCACCATTTTTTCTACGGAATACACCTTCTTAAATTGACGGGTCCGAGCGATTTTCCGCATTTTCATTCCGTTTACGTTGGACCACACTATTTGTTACACTGTTGCCTGTTACTTCTTCAGGTGGATTATTTTGGCTGTGTCATTATATTCTATTGCCGTTCAACTTCAACACCCTTTTTCTATAGAAAGAGATTTTTTTCAAGACATAATGTGTCTTGTGTATATTTCGATCCTTAGTGTTCCCAAATATTTATTAATCACCATGTTTATTATCATTGAATGCTTACTTACAATGTTTCCTCAGAAATAAATCAGAATAACAGTCCCTAGTAAATCGCCAACAAGTAGAGAATAGTCTTATTTCTTATTCCACCACAGAGCTCTGCTGTAAAACGAAAGATACCAATTGATTCAATCGTATTATTATTTGTTTACGCTATATGTTTAGGACCTATTCAGTTTTTCAGAGCGAACGCTCAAATAAATGGTATATTTATGAAATATATCGAAGACCATCGGCTTCTGAAAATTTTTACCAAGTGCGTTCGTTTTGGTATATTCATTGCAATTGAATGAAGAATTTCTACTCTTGTGATAAAATTTTGGAAGTAACCAACTCATTTTTTCGTGCATTCTTAAAAAAATCAGGTAAGATTGATATGAATGAAAACTCCTTTATTGTCCAAACTATTCACGAGATTACGGAGACCACTGCAAGACCTTCGTACGGACTCGAGATGAGACTTTTCTCGGTCGATGAGATATCAAATCTCGTCTCGAGTCTCATCGTGAAATCGAGACGAGACGAGACTCTCTGCCAGTAGTTTCTCAACAAATTCATTGATAACCTGAGTCTTCTATTTTCTAATGATGCCTGGTTACATTTTTTTGGATATCTCAACCCTCAAAAAATGAAGATGTGGAGCAGCAAAAAACCAGACAATTTTTTTTAATTTCGGTGTGCTAGTCAGAGAACAATTGTGAAACCTACTTTCTTTGACGAAACTTAAAAAGTATTTCAAGCTATACATTGTGAAATTTTTTCTGGATGAATGAACCATTGTATTTAAACTAGTATATTTTTACTCCAAACACAGATTTTCTGACTACCTTCAAGAAATTTCTGGCTTCAAAATCGGATTTTCTGAATTTTAATTAGCACACAAATTCAAAATCGTAATTTCATATTTCAAAGTCAGAAAAATGGCTTCCAACCTACGTCGCCAAGACACTACTGAACTATCAAAGTACAAACTGCAAGAAATAAACTCAGAAATTTTTTCGGAATATAGTTATTCTCCTGTCAAGTGCGGAAAATGATACTTACCCGCACGAAACGAAGCAGAGTTGGGTTTAGCAATTGATTGCGGAAAGACACTTTCCGCAACAGTTAGGAACAATATTTTTTTCTACAAGCGCTTGAAATATATAAATATATCCATTTTACGAAACAGATCAAATCTGATGTGATTAATTCATATATAACGACAAACGTAATTCTGCATGCCGTTACCTTGGGTATATCTCATCGTGGGCGTTCGGTGCATAGAGACATGACCGAATTTGATTTGCTCCATAATATTTGCTTGCGGGAAAAACTCCTGAATTAGCGTGCGGCAAAGGAATAGCAGGCGTTTTTCCTTTTGGGACATTGACTCTTTGTAACTTGAGATGCTTGAGGGAAAAAGGTTAAATGCGCACGCTTGTAGAAAAATAATTTATTGTAAATTTGGATTTGGCAATTTTCATTATTTGAGTTTTTATATATAACGTTTCGGCTACACTTCGCCAGCCCCCTTCGGAGAATCGCAAAAGTTTTTCTTTTCAGTTACACTTCATAATTATAAATTATTTTATTTATTTATTTATTTAATACATAAGACTACAAATCATCATCAGAGTGATGTTCTAGTAGAATCATAAATTTTGAATAAAATCAAATGAAATAAACAAACATTAGGCAAAATGTGTCATTGCAGTATTAGAATTTCTGGATAGTTGTGCTTGCAAATGTAATAATTTATGTTTTCGTGTTTGTATTTGGTTTTTAAAGATCTAATGTTTAGATAGAGAAGTGTAATTAGTTTTTTGTTCCAGTACCATTTAATGATTTTTTCTTTGTTTCTTGGGTTCTCAGTTCATTCAATTGTGACTCTTTATTTATAGGAAGAATTTTACTCGTTTCGGTTTTTCTAAGGTAAACATTTTCTTCATTAGTCCAAACGAATTTATAATTGAATTGCTTCCGGAACTCTCTAGCTTCTTTAAGAAGGTATTGATTTTCCCTGGTTAGTTCATGATTGATATATAGAGTATTGTCTTCTAGTAAACCAATTTTTTTTGTATTCAAAGTTGTTTTACGTTTTCCACTCATCACAGTTTTTTTGTCTTCATAATTTTTGTAAGTTATCTTAATCCTAGGTTTTTCTTTATGACCAATTTTTCTACATTCGACATCATCACTGCTTATATCCTTCTTGACGAGTTGAATTGTTTTCAATGCTAGTGTTCTCATTTCTTCGTCTGTTTCAATTTTCTTCCCGAATCCGGATATGATTATATTGTTTTTCAGTAATTTTTGTTTCTCATCACTTTTCTCAATTTTGAAATTTTCGAGTTATTTTTTGAATTCAATATTTTGTTTTTTCAATTATTCAACTTCCTGTTTGATTTTTGTGACCTCTTGTGTTTGATTGTTTATAGTGCGCCAGATTAAATCCAATTTTTCGGCAATATCCTCAAGTGTTGTGCTTTTTTAACAATTTTTCCTTGCACTCGCCGTATCGTCGGATTCTTCATCATCTTCAGAGTCTGAGTCCAAACCTGTCGATGTTTCCTCCCCTGTTTCACAGTCTTGACACCTGGTACAGTACCAATCCAATTTACCACCTTTCACCTCTTTTAGTTCTTCCTTTTCTAATCTACTGCATTGTTCATGGAAATATTGCAGGCATATGCCCACACATGGAATTTGGAATTTTGATTTGGGAATTCCCTTCTTGCATTCGCCATATTGGAGTTTCTTTTTTATCGTTGTCTTCTTGTGTTTGGTTTTTTTCTTGGTATTTTTATCTCCCATGTTTACTCTTTTTCCAAGGTAATGAAATTACGCAGGAAACTCGCGTCAACTATTATAATTCTCTTGAATATCGTTTTTGTTATAAATTGTTGTAGTGTGGGATACTATATCCTATTTTTACTTATGAAACGATTTTCGGATTTGTTTCACTCGAATTTTCAGAATTTTTATTCTCTAATCTGCTGACACATTCAAACCACATGCTTTCACTTCGAAGGGTCGCGAATGAATATAACAAGCGATTCCCTGAAGACGGTTGGCGAATGATAGCTCAAACGTTGGATATGCAAAACTCATATGATAAAAATAGTTTATTACTTAATCCGATGATTAATTTTTCATAATCAACATCTATGTATGTTTATCGAACTTTCAGGTGGTGAAAATGATGATGGTTGTTGTAATTATATTCGCTGTTTGTTGGCTTCCGTATCACCTTTACTTCATCGTCACTTCCTACTTTCCTGATATCACCAATACTCGATACATCCAGGAGACCTACCTGGCCATTTATTGGTTAGCCATGAGCAACTCGATGTACAATCCTATGATATACTGCTGGATGAATGCAAGGTAAGTCAACTTTTCAGACATAAATTATTATCTTCAGAAAACAATGATGATTTTACCTGTTGTGCAAATCACAACATTTTGATTCTACTGAAATGAACTATCGGCTGACGTTAATGATGAACTGACAAGCACAATATTGTGAACTGTAGTAGTATATTTGCATTCCGTCTGCCCTACCGATACGAGTTTGGTATATATAGTGTTTCACTTTGAATTATGAAATGAATACCATGGGTTCACGACGGTAAAATCGG